>NW_022589712.1:2809530-2846401 GCF_004348235.1 Phoca vitulina | reverse complement strand
TTGATCCCGTGCTGACCACAGGGGCCCGTGTGCATAGATGCAGGCAGGGAGGGGGACATGTCCAGGCATGTCTGCTCTTGTTTCCGGATGGAACGTCCTATTTTCTGGATGATCACTGCCCTAAAGGGCAACTAGAATTATAATATCACCCATGTCTCATTTTGAAATAAATGCCTTTTCTTTGTTATCAGGCAGGCCATTTTATGTAGAACTCTGTGGATTTTAATGTTATTCCTTTCAGAAAATAAACTCTGTCCCTAAATGCCCTACAGATGGCACTAGACATGTGGTTTCTAGTGTGATTCCTGTGAATGGGTATTTTTTTTTTTTTTTAATAACTTGAGAAATTTGGTGGGGAGAAAGTGGTACCTTGCTTCACAAGCAAGAGGATTTCAAAAATGTTCTAATGAGAGACATAAAAGCTAGAGAAATAAATTGTTTAAATGACATCAATATGTGACAAGATAATTTGTGACAATGAATTTTTTAAGTCCCCGTTGAATTGTGTTTGAACTTCTGACGGATCACAGAGCTTTGGGGGCAGGTACCCAGCAGTGGTTGTGAGAGGCTGGTGGCTGCAGAGAGTGATGAAAGTGGGCGGGGGGGGGCACCTCACAGCTGTCCCCTCCTCCTTGCACTGAGGTCACTTTCTTAGAATGTCCTCCGTCCCGAAACATCTGTTATTCATGTCATTTTTGAAGGGAGAATATTTGTGAAAAGCACGTGCAAATCAAAAGTTGTGAACTATTAATGATAAAGACAGAAAATAAAAGTTGGGCAAGTGTTAGCTTCACCTCCAGAACAGGGGGAGAGTTCATTCTAGAAATCACCAATTCACAGATGGGATATCAATTCCCACGCAGGGTACAGAGTGGATGATTAAACAGGTGGTTTATAAAAGTGTAGAAAAGAACAAGGAAAGGACTTAGCCTCTGAGTCTCTGGGAGCAAGTCCTTCAGAACCCCTGGGGGAGCTAGGAGCTGGTTAAATGTGCGGATCCTGGGGTGGGGGGGCAAGGCCTGGAATCTGTGAAGGACAGGGTCCTAGCTCGGAACACAGAACTGGGTTTCACTTAGCTTCCCTGCTCACACCAGCACTCCTTCCCCTCCTGTGCTTCCCACCAGCTTATGTGGATGCTCTATCTACTCAGTGAAAATAAAAATTTCATTGTCCCCCCACCCCCAAGTTCACCAGGTGCAGACACAACTCTGAAAGGATTTTCCAAACTCAGGGTCTCTGGTACCTCCACTACCCACCGGCATCCGGCTCCCACCACCTCACACCAAGTCATGACAGGGTGCTAACCCCAGGGGTCAGATCCCCGAGCTCCCCGCCTCTCTGTCTTCCTCGGGACATTTTCCTCACTGGCATCCAGGATGTCCTGCTCCCTGGGACCCCCTACCTCCCCATTCTCTGTCTCCTTTCCTCCTTCCTTATCTCTCTGCCTCCCAGCATCCTGCCACGCCCGCCTCAGTCCCTGGCCTTCTCCCCTGTGATCGCCCCCCCTTGGGCCCCACCCCATCCTGGGGCTTTATGCCGACCTCCAGACGGGACCTCTCCCCAGGACTCCGACTCTGGAGGCCCACCACAGGCAGCTGAATGTGTGCGAGAGCCATCTGAGGAGACACGGCATCTCATGTCCTCCTTGAGGCTTTCCTTCATGCAGGGGTGGGCACGAGGTCCACTGGGACTTGTCACCAGCACCCCTGCCCTGTGAGGCCATGAGGTCACCTCAACTTCAGCAGCTGTGTCAGTTGCCATCAAGGAGACAGTCCACTTCCACTGTCCTCTTATTCCAGGTTCTCCCTCTAACACAGGTTTTGGCCTCTGAATATTTGCTACTAACTTCTCAACTTACTAGTGCATTTACATATTTTAAGAAAGATCGTGTATCCAGTACTATTGACTTTTTAGCAAGAGAGCTTGACACTCACAGTCTAGGGTGTTGCTAGAAACGGAAGTTCAGGAATGCTTTCGGGGTGGAGAGAAGAGCCACCCCACAGCTTTCTGTGCCTCCTCCAGAAGGTGAAGATCAGAGGGGATGCCCTAAACAGCCCTGGAAGGTGGAGGGACGTCCAGGGGTGGGGTGGGAAGTGGGGAGCTTCCCCCGGGAGCTCTGCACCATCTGTGCAGGTTTGGGGTCTTTGTTATCAGCAAAGCTTGCTGGACCCATGAAGACATGCAGCTCACTGCAAAAACCCCAGGGTGGGTGGCTCTGTTCCTCGTGCTAATATGACGTGAGGATGACTGGAACCACAAACTCTAAGAACCAGAAGGACCCCCTCCTTTCGGACAGGTCAGGCGGCTCCTTCAGCGGATCAGGGGCCTGCACCCACCCTGCAGGCCGCATGGCGGCCCTCCGAGCAGGCCTGGGCCGTGTGTGAGCAGCCCTGCACGCGCCTCGGCTAGAGTCTGCTCTCGCCGGGGCGTGGGGACAGGGCCGGCTGCCTTTGTCCCATTCATTTCTCGGGAAACGATGTCTAGAGAGAGTTTCCTCTCCATCTCCCCGGGGCTAAAAATAAGCTGAGCCACTTAGTACAGGGCACCCCTCCCAACACGAGTGGAAATCAAGCTAGTCCTATGGCACTTGCTGGAATCCAGACAAAACAGGGATGGCTTTATTTAGGAAGAAATCTACAACCTCGCCGGAGGGAGGCGAGCAGGAAGGCCGAGGGCCCGGGAAGAGAAAGGAAAACCTGGTGAAATGTTGAGACAGCAGGTAGAAGCTCTGAAATTTCAGGAGTGGGACACAAGACACCCGAGTAGGGGAAAGATGTGCTCAGCTGCCCGAGATCCGTTTCCCACCCTGGTCGTTTCCAGTGCAGGAAGCGCAGGTTTATTTGACCCAGTGCTTGCAGGACAGGCAGGAGGGGTACCTGCGGGCAGGAGGGCACGTGCGGGCAGGAGGGGCATGTGCGGGCAGGAGGGGCACCTGTGGGCAGGAGGGGCACATGTGGGCAGGAGGGGCACCTGTGGGCAGGAGGGGCACGTTTGGGCAGGAGGGGCACGTGCGGGCAGGAGGGGCACATGTGGGCAGGAGGGGCACCTGTGGGCAGGAGGGGCACGTGCGGGCAGGAGGGGCACGTGCGGGCAGGAGGGGCACCTGCGCTGACCCGCACAGCCCGCGGCTTGCTCTCATCCTGGAACGCTGCGTTTCCTTCTTCCCCAAGAGCGGCAGCACAGAGGTGCGGTCACCGCGGTAGCTCACGCCCGGGGACACTGGGTCAGGACAGGGCGCCTGCACAGGGCGTCAGGGCAGCACGAAGTGAAGGACACAGAGGAAGCGTGGGAGACGCCGCAGAACCAATCCCCGTTGCCTTCCATCCCAAATCCGGCCTTTGACCACCTGCACTCCGGCTAGTTCCGGTTGTCGAGTGTTCCCCTGTGTTTGAGTGAGAGCCCCACCCCCTCACCGGGCGGGATCTCTTCGCCCCCATCGCCTGCTGTCCCCTCCAATCACCTTCCCTTCCATCCTCCGAGAGGCTCTTGTCTGCCGCCATTCGTAGAAATCTCAGTCCACACAAATCGGACTCCCCGAGGGCTGGGACTGTAACACAGACCCCGGAGCGGCATTTCTGCAGGGCCTCCCTCGCCCGGGGGAGGGCCACGGTGTCCCACTGGCAGGCAGGCTGCGGCTCCCCATCCTCCCGGTGAGCCCCCCCGCCCCAGCCCCCTGGGGAAGCAGCGTCCGAGGCCGAGGTGCGGGGCTCTGGGGGCCGTCCGACTCTCCACTTGGCTCCTGGGCCCTTCCCACCTCTTCTCGAAAGCTGCCTTCTGTGATGTGCTTTCTAACGAGTCCCCTCCAACACGAGACAAGAACATCGCTATCTGTGGATGTGAATTTATTCAGATGCACCAAGGAGTCTCCAAAGAGCCTCAAAACTGGGTGTGGATGGAAAACGGACGCCTTAGGTCCAGACACAGAGAAGTTTCCTCAAGGAACAGACAGCTTTCTGTGGGGATGCTACTGTTCTGGGGCAGCAGGATGCGTGCACAAAGGGGGCTGATGACCTTACTCCTTAGCACAACTTTCAAAATAGCGCCAAGTAAAGACCTACAGAGGGTGATGGAGCACCACCAGGTGCTCACCGAATGGACAATTATCACCACACTGTTTCTCTTCCTCTTCCTCAGAACCTTTTCACTTTGGGTTTGAGATGTGTAGTACGGAGGAGGATATACTGAGAGATAAGAGAAAACATAGGCTTTAAAATCCCAAATGAAAAACCTGCGTGATGATAACCCACAGGATGAGTATAACTAAGGAAGCTACGGTCATATCCCAGTGGTATTTAGTGGGACAAGCATCACACTTTCTCTAGCAAGGGAAAATCTCATTTATCTGTCACCTTCTCCAACGCTCAAATATTTATGTATTTCTTTTTTATTTTTTAAAGTTTATTTAATTTTCATAATCTCTACACCGAATGTGGGGCTTGAACTCATGACTCCCGAGACCAAGAGCCACACGCTCCTCCAACTGAGCCAGCCAGCCGCCCCAATTATTTATGTATTTCTGACTTGATATCCTAGTTTTTTTCCCCAAAATCAACATTTTGTAAATGTTTGATACTCTCTCTCTTTCCCAAATAAATAAGTAAATCTTTAGAAACAAACAACAAAAAAACCTGATGTTCCTGACGGAGCAGAATAAGGAAATGCTGAATCAGCCAGTGGTCGGCAGCTCAGCACCCGCACGACTCTTCCACTCACACGAGGCTGTTTTCTGTTTCAAGTCCTCTGTAACTACAGTCCGTGAACAGCCCTGGGTCCCCTGCTTATGCCTGGGCACGAACCTTGCCCAGGGTGCACAGAGCCTCCTGGACGGACAGCTATGTGTCCATTCTCACGACGGATCATGGCCCGCTCTTGTGCCTTCTCTAGTAAAAGGGGACAGTCCCGTGGCCGGACTACACTGTTATAGGCAGAAGACGAATCTACGAGTGTCATTACGGGGGTTTCACTTATTTTTCCCATCCAAAGAAAACTTGAGGTATGGAACCACGGCTCTCCAGCACCATCCATAAGAACTTACATTTGGGGCTACCGGTCAGAGGGTAGGTTCAAATCTTCAAAAGGGCAAAGAATATTCTCCAAGATAATGTGAATAATCAACATCTACATGGATTGTTGGTGTCTTTCTTGATAGATGCAGAAGATCATGACTGTAAATCTGTCCTTGGGAACATTTAAGTCAAAGTTACAAACCGTAATGAAAGTACAGTTTCTCTAGCACTCACTGGCAAACCAGACCTAAAAGGTGAGTCAAGGGCGCATATCGAGCTGGTGGGCAAAAACCATGGGCTTAGATATCCATCGAAAGATGTGGGGCTCAGGGCAACAGCCCCTTCTCCTGTGGAGCGATTAGAGGGAGGGAGCACGGGGACAGGCTGGTGGGGTGTCTCTAAGCAAACCTGTGTAGAGAAAGCCACTTTGGTTTCCACAAAGAAAAAGTGGCTTAAGTAACAGATTTTTTAATGGTCCAACAAATATGTGGCAATAGTTAAGACTGATTGCTCCGACTGGAAAACCCTTATCCTGGAATACCGACATTCCTAGCCCCTCCTCTGAAAGTAGAGGTGCAAAGCAGCTCTCCCTGCCGGAGCGGGGGGCACTGGCCATTTGGGCAGACTTGTGCCTCGAATCTGCATGAGGGCAGGCAAAGCCGAATCTGTAGGGTGCAGATAACGATGAAATCTTCAAACTGATAACATTGTTCACATTAAGATGGGAATAATTTGCAAAAGGATCGTAAGGGGCCACCTTGCTTGGGGAGAATAATGGCAGTGCCATTTGCCATTTGGGCAAAGACGCAGGATGAGGTCATGTGTTGGGGAAAACAATAACTGTGCCCTGTAAAGAATTTTATATTGTGATAGAAAATAATCAGCTACAATGCAAGAAATGATCTAAAGAGCCACTAAATCCATGTTTTAAAAGAGAAAGAAATGTGAACAGAAAAGAAAATTCCATGAATAGATAAGCACTGGTCTTATGCGCAGACTTCTTTTATTCCATACACAAATTCCATGGTCTATCCAGAGCACGTGCATTCATACCTTCTGACCCAGGAATCTCAGTTTTCCGATTTTATAAATAAAATTTGAATATAGGAAGCTGTTTGTTACAATGTATTTTTTTTAAATATATAAGAATGAAGGAATGGGAAACAATTTAAATGTCCAGCAAACTCGGAAGAATTCAGTAAATGATGATACATCTACCACATGGAATTGTATGTAGGCATTAAAAGCGATTGTGCTGTTCACAATTGCTCCCAGAATAATGGAATACTTAGGTAAAACCTACCAAAAGACACACCGTCGCTGTGTGCTGAAAACTACAGAATGCTACGGAAAGAAATCAAAGAAGAGCTAAGTAAACAGAGAGAGATGCCATGTCCGTAGGTCAGAAGACTCAACACAGTGAAGAGTTTAATTCTCCAAAAATTGATCTGTAGTTATAATGCAACTCTTATCAGAATTTAAGCTAGGCTTTTTGTAGGTATAGACAAGCTTATTCTAAAATGGAAATGCAAATGCCAAAAACCAGAAATAGCTAAAAACAATTCTGAGAAAGAATAACCAAGTGGGAGGAATCACTGAAGCCATGTGAAGGCTTAAAAGGTAGTTAAAGTAATCGAGGGAGTGTGGTACTGGGGGAGGGGCAGATGCGGGGGCCAATGGAACAGAAGGGGGGGGTCCCTGGAATAGACCCATCCAGTTATACCCAACTGTTCTTGGACAGCGATGGGAAGTTAATTCGATGGAGGAAGGAGAGTCTTTTCAACAAAGAGTGCTGGAGCAGTGGACGTCCAAGGGAAAAAAAAGAAAAAGAAAAAAAGCAATGTGAACTAAATCCCATAACTTATACAACAATTAACTGAAAACGGATCAGAGATATAAATGTAAACCATAAAACTATAAAATGTTTAGTAGAAAAGCTTCAGGACTTACAGCTAGGGGAAAAATTTCAGACATGACACCAAAAGCATGATCCCTAAAAGGGAAAATTGATAAATTGAACTTAATCAAAACTTAAAACGTTTGCTCTCAAAGAGTCCACGAAGAAGATGAATAGAGACGCTAGAGGCTGGGAGAAAACATTTGCAAAGCACTCATCCAATGAAAGTCTGTGTCCACAACATAAAGAATTCTCAAAATTCAACAGTAAAATAAAACAAACAGTCCAATTAAAAAATGGACAAAAGAGATAAATAGTTGTCTCACAAAAGAAGATAGATGGATGGCAAAGAGCCACATGAAAATATACTCAACATCTTTAGCCATCAGAGAAACATAAAGCCGCAATAAGATATCGCTACCTACCTATCAATGACTACAAGGAGAAACAAAACAGTGATAACATCAAATGCTGGCAAGGGTGCAGAGGAACTGGATCTCTCACACACTTCCTAGTGGTACGGCCGCTGGAAAACAGTCTGGAAGTTTCTTACAAAATGCAACCTGCACTTACGGGACAAGCCAACAAGTGCATCCTTGGACAGTAATCCCAGAGGAAGGAAGACTCTGTTCATACAAAAATCTTTACTTGTAACACCCAGGCTGGAAACAACCCAGATGTCCTTTGAGGGGTAAATGGTCGAGCAAGCTGAGACTGATCATCACACAGCAATAAAACAGAACAAACTATCGATACACACAACTCGAATGAATCACCAGAGAATTATGCGGAGTAAATAAAGCCAATCTCCACAGATTATATTTGTATGATTTCCTTTGTATGTCATTCTTGTCATGACAAAATTATAGAGAAAAAGAACATATCAGCGGTTGCCAGAGGCAGCATATGTGTGTCCATAAAAGAGCTGTAGGAGGGATCTTTGTGGAGGTGAGAACTCTGTGTCTTGATTGTGGTGGGAGTTACATGAATCTACATATGTGATGAAACTGGATAGAACTACACACAGACACACACACATACAACTGCTGACACCGGAATAAAATCTGTTGATGGCACCAAATGCCAAATCCCTAGTTTTAATATTGTAGTATTGTTATACAACATATTACCAGCAGGGGAAATTGGGTGAAGGGCAGACAGGAGTTCTGTACTAGTTTTTGTAACTTCCTGCGACTCTATAATTATTTCAGAATAAAAAAAAATTTGTTAAGTGATTTTGAAGTCCATTTGGCAACGCTGAAAGAGTCTTATTATAAGACTATACATCAAAGGAGGCAGTCTATAAATTTTATGTACATGATGGTTACCATAT
The DNA here is from genome assembly GCF_004348235.1 of Phoca vitulina. Taxonomy (NCBI): domain Eukaryota; kingdom Metazoa; phylum Chordata; class Mammalia; order Carnivora; family Phocidae; genus Phoca; species Phoca vitulina. The sequence continues at coordinate 2,838,165 of NW_022589712.1, read as the reverse complement.
TTAAAAGATGTGTAGGAAAAATACTTATGGAAAATAATTTGAGATATTAATGGTAGTAGTATTGGAGGGCTGTAAATGATTAATTTTCTTTCCATTGCTTTCTAAATTTCATTATAAAGAAATATAAAATGATCAAGAAGACCCCATCTATGTAAGGAAATTTAAAAAACAGTAAAGTCACCTTACCAACTGTCTCTGTGAGATTCCCACATTCATCCACTGCTCTCCTAACCAGCAACACTGAAACACTATGGGAAGTTTAGGCAAAATTAACTGTGAGCTAATTAAGCAAATAAAAATCTCGCTGCAAGAAAACAAAAAGACAGAAGCCAGCATTAAGTACTTTGGATACCATTTCTGGATGCAAAGAATAAACTTGCCATTTGGTGAAAAAGAAAGGCCCAATATTTTTAAAGCTATTAAAATTTTTATACTCAACATGCAGGATTCATCTTTTGGATTAACACAAAATTTCCAATCAGGGTGCAGATGGTAAACACAAACGTGTGCTATATGGAGACCAACACATACTTTCCAGCCTGGCAGGTGGCCAGTGAGTTAACAGATGATTTTCTTGGGTTGCCAGGTATTTGGGGATGGGTGGTATGAACTTAACTGGAAACCAACAAACAAAAAGCTGGTTTAAAAGTGAGATTAGAGATGAATGTCTGCTATAGCTAATTAGACAACCAAGAGGAGTGTGATAAATTTCTTCCTGAATAGGTTTGTAGCTATAAATATGAAGAGTTTACATTTTTTCCTGAAGAGTCATGAGTAGAAATCCAAGCAAAATCAAGCGTGGTCGGTTTTGCAGTGTGTGTGTGTGGGATTAGCAATCCCTGTGTCTCTGAGGGACGGTTCCCACATACGTGGCCTTCCTGGATATAAGGCCAAGGCGGGATTCGGTACTTGGGGCGGTGGAGGAGAACCATTTCTGCCAATACTCTGGTCCTGGCTATTTTTCCAGTTTCCTGACAAAAGTAGATCATCGCACATATCCTTAAAGAAGACTGCTGATTTGGTTATCAGAGTTTCGGAACACGGTTCATGGAGCAGGTCTGCTGTATGCACTCTATTTTCCTACCGTGATCATTCTTACAAATAGAATCCAGACAGAAAATGATTGTGAACTTCACAATGAAGTTTTAACAATTTCAGTGGCAAGGTGCAGATTACTTTTTACCAATTTCTAAAACTGTTGAAAAGACAAAAGTTTTGGAGAAAAACCTCATTCAAAGAAGTTAGCTGAATAACCATCCCTCTTCTGGTTTTTAAACCATCTTAGTTGACATTTTCAAAGATGACGAAGCGTTCTGCTGAAAAGCAAAACAGATAGAACTTAAAGTTTTGGCATGCCCCACGGGCACATACCCCGCAGCCCCCCACCTGAGCCTGGAGCTGGGAGAACCTGCCCAAGACAATGCAATCAAAAGGCATTAAGCTACCTTGAAATCTACACACGCATTAGTTTTTGCCAATAGGAGCTGTAAATGACAGATTTCCAATGTCATGAGCACAGACGAAGCATTTCTATGGAGGTGACAAACTGAGCCCGTTTTCACAGCACATCCTTTCCGAAGCTGACATAGCAGCTCACTGCCCTCAGCAGAATACCAAAGACTGAGAATCAAAAGATCCCTCGTAGGGCCCACCGAGCAATCCAGACAATTAAAGTTTACCCCCCCCAGTAGACAGACTTCACCTGCCTAAAGTTCCTGGTCACCCAATGAAAGCAGTTCAGGGACGTGGCGAACGCTTCTCTGAGAAATTAGAGGTTACGTGCAGGGTGAGCACGTTTTCAGCTGACTCCTCCATAGGAGTGCCTTTGTGCACACACCCATTTTGTTCTCGGTGGTACCCTCCAATGCTGTGTTTACTCAGTAAGTGTAGGGGCAGCAGTGAATGCCTTCTGGGTGGTTTTACAACGTGTAGCAAAAGCCCCCCAGTTTGGCGTTCCGTAGGATGTCCTGCTCCGAGCATCAGTCTGCAGAACCACACATGCAGTGCGACCACGCCCCCCTACTTACGGCGTCAGACATGGGCTCTGGAACTTTCTGCACATGTAGAATCATCACCTACGTTATAGAGAATTTCTAAATTCAAAGAAATCATAAAAGTTTTTAAAAGCCTATCCTAGCTTGGTTTCACCAAAACGCTTCAGCCACGGTCCACAATTCCGGGCAGTATCTTGTTGCCTTTCTAGATCACACACTTGGTCACAGACCTAGTGGACGGTGGAGAAATTCCTAAAGTTCTTCTGAAGCTCTGGTAGTCATATGCCAAAAAGTGAAGTGTTTACCCCAGAATAATGAGATGAAAACTTGCTCAGAAAACCCTGTCAGTTGAATCGAGGCGTATGAGTTCTGTCATCTCCCATGCACAAGGAAAAGTAGGTCTTCATCGATGGAATAGCAGCGATGGACCAACCACACAATCCCCGCGTTTCCGTTCTGGCCACAACCGCAGGTGCTCGGCAGCTGTCTGTCCGTCCTGAGGTCAAGCTAGGACGTGTGATCTACCAGGCTCAACTAACAGGTCTACAATCTGAGTGGTCCCGTTAGCAGAGGAGTGCACTGATACAATACTGCTGAATTAACATTCTCCCAGTAGAATAAATGAAATCCTAAAAAAAATGGGGCGCCTGGGTGGCTCAGTCGTTAAGCGTCTGCCTTCGGCTCAGGTCACGATCCCAGGGTCCTGGGATGGAGTCCGGCAACGGGCTCCTTGCTCTTTGGGAAGCCTGCTTCTCCTTCTCCCACTCCCCCTGCTCATGCTCTCTCTCTCTAGTCAAGTAAATAAATGAAATCTTTAAAAAAATAAAAAATAAAATTATCCCAGTTGAACTCATATGCTGTAGGTATCAAGTGTCTTGGCCACTGACTCACGTGTGGTTAAACTCCTTGCTACCACACAATGCTCACAAGGTCCTTGGAACAGAATGGCAAACCTCTGGTGAGCCGCAAGCGTCTCAGGCAGAGTGGGAAGGAGCCTGGGGACAGCTCTGCTAGTGCAGACCCCTCCCGGGGAACAGTACCGGACACCACTGTCGCACCGTCACCCGTCTGGCTCATCTCATTGCTGCTGCCACTCTTACTGAGCCAAGCACAGGGTGCTGCTTTGAATGGACTTGGTTAACTTCTGCAGCAACTATATTTTCAAAAAGAAAACCAGTCTACTTTCATCTGTGTTTCAATGTTTCCAAATTGCTCTTCTTTCCCAGAATGACAGCTTTGGACCATTAGCGCAAATCCCACTGAGGTTTGCATGTATTCTTGGATCTCACCCAGAACTGTGCTCCACTGAGAAACACACGGGTTAGGTCAAAGCCCTCGTGGGCGCCACGGGCGTGGGTGCCAGGATGCGCTCTCGCCAGCAGGCTGCCCCGAAGCGGCGGCTGAAACTGCACTGTGGCCTGTGTGGGGGGCACGGAGGGACCGTACGGAATGATCCAGCGCAGTCCCTGGAACTGCCGTCACTACGGCAGCTGATACAGTCTCAGTTCGGCTTTCGGCCCCTCCTTCCCACAGCCTGATGTGTTCTTCTTATTACCCTTCAAACTTTCCAAATAATGGTTACCCGGGAAATTACCACTGGCCCTTTCCCCAAGTAAGAGCATTGCAAATTTTCATGAGTTGTGCAAATCTTAACTTCTGTTTCAAGCCTCGTGACTACCGTATTCCCGGACGACAAGGCAGCTTTGCAAAGCGGAGCGTGATATGAAGCTTCCGTGTTTCCTTCAGTTGTGAGAGTGGATGTGCACAGTCAGCAACGGGGCCAGGAGCTGCCGAGGGAACAGAAATCCCGAGGCGTCTGTTTCATCGCTCCGGAGGAGCATCCTGTCTCGGGGAGGTGCAGAGAGTGGTCAGAGACGAGGAGCCAGGACGAGTCCCCAGGCTTCATCTCATGAGGAGGTAGAGGTAGGCACGTCGGTGACAGTGAGGACCCTGTCTCCTTCGCGGCGGTCCTAAGGTCACACGCTGCCCTGTGGGACCGGACCTCAAGCACGCCAACAGGTGTGAGCTTCCATCGGGGCAAAGCTGACCTAGGATGCAATTCCGACGTCCAGCCGAGGAGACTCCGCACCACGACCCCACCGGCAACGTCACCGCAAGTCTTACACACACACGCACGTGCGCACGCTCACGCATGCACGTGCACACACGCACACACGTGCACGCACGCACGTGCACACACACATGCACACACGCGCGCACGTGCACACACACACACACACGTGCGTGCGCGGCAGGTGCGCTCAGGGCCACCGAATGAAGAGCAGTCCCGGGTCTTACAAAGATAAACTGGGTAACATACCAAGCCTGATTCTGAAATGAGTCGAGAGAGTTCTTGTTCCTAGAATATTCCCCTGTGTAGCTCACAGTGCGAGTGACGGCAGAAACCACCCGTTCAGTAACCACCACACGGAATTACCCATTTCTGCAGCACTCTGGGCTCAAATATACTACACTGGCTTGACCCAGGAACATTCCGTCCGAGAACCGTGCCTTCCTCGTTGGGTACACAGCAGGCCTTACGGCGGGAAAAGGGCGACCTTCTCCAAGTCCGAGGCCCCGGTGGGATGGGACGGCCGTGCCTCTGCGAGCTGAAGGAGTGGGACCGGAGGACCCACAGCTCACCCCGCAAAGCGCCGGCACCCACAGGCGGCTCCTGCCGGTCCTGTCTGCTGTATCACGCAGGGCACTCGCGGTCGGCCCTACACATCCCCTTTTCATCTCTGGGCCGTCCACGTGTGGGCTGTAAAGAGGCTTTCAAAGATGATCATTCTAATGACTTATCAACAGACTTGCTTTGAGCTCCCCATTAAAAGCCTACAGCAGGGAGCAAAGCAGTCAACCAAAGGCTCCTGGATAAAGTGGGAGAGGACTGCTTTTGGAGTAATTCACCCTTCTGCTGGTTGCATCCTGCTTCAAGTCCCTGTGAGGTGGGCAGAGACTGCCTATAGCCATCAGCACTTCAGTATCACGGGTTTGAAGAGACAGGAAACGCCTCCTGTGTAACCGTGGAACAGATTTTATTCTTCTCTAGGCTCCTGAAGTCAATCCCCAACATTAAACCGAAAACAGGAGAGTTGGTGTTCTCCAAAATCTCACTTCACGTTCTACAGTACAACTACTTAAACAATGGAGATGTGCTTAAGAGAAGCCGATTCACGCTCATGCTACAGTGAATCTGAGCAGTGACCGTAGGTGAACAGGTCACAGGGGACTCGTATAGAAGCTCACAAGTCCCAAGACTGGTCCTGGCAGGTCTGGCAGGTCCGGGCCTGTGTGAAGAGCAGATTCTGAATGAGGTGCTCGGCCACCTGCTGAGGGATTGCCCCCCCCCGCATCCCCCCCCTCTAAATAATTACATTTACAATGGATTCTAAGTCATTGAATTCAGACACGGGAGAGAGAAGTTCACCCTTCAAGCTGGAAGACCGTCATGACAACAAGAAGGAACTGCCTTTAAAATTAAAGTCCTGAATTCCCCTTCGCATTGTGCTTTTGTCTTGTTTCCAGCTTCCCTCGGGAGGCGTGTGGTGTGTGTCTTATTCTGGCTCATCGGCCCCCAGGATGCAGACACCTGCACCGGCAGTTACTCCCAGCAACGACAGTGGTGGTCCTGCCCCGCCTTCTGTCCGGAAGGGCCTCCCTGAGCGAGCCTGGCCTCCTAGCCTCACGTGCTGCCCAGGACCTGCACGCCCCCAGAAGGTGCTGGCCCCTCCCTGAGCGCTCAGCATGTTCCCTCCTTAGCTGGGCTGGCATCTTGCAGGAGAGAACAGCCAGCCCCAGAGGGTTTAGACTTCAAGCAGCTGCTGACGGCATGAGCCGGTGAACTCTCAGCCCCAGAAGTCCAGCACCAGATTGGGCAGCGGGTAGGGCAGCCTCGGGAGAACCGGCATGAGCCGGATGAAGCTGAGCTCCCAGACGGTGTCCTCTGAGGTCTTGTCGAGGACGCAGGTTGCCAAATGGATCTAGCCCCACCTGGGACTACTTCAGGAGCCATCAGGATGCCAGGCAGGGACATCACCAGGAGGGACATTTTCCTGACTTGGTGTTAAACTGCCATGCAGTTCTCGTAACTACCTCTCAAGAGAGACACATGAGCCTTGGGAACTTGGGGGAGGGATAAAAAGTGGAAACGTTTTCACATAAACCCAGACTAGAATTTCGGAATTAACCTGCAAGTTACGTCTGGGGTATGGGACAACTTCTAATATCATCAGGGTGTGCACAGGTCAGAACCGACTTATTCCTCGGCTCCTGGAACCCAATGTCCTAGGCCTTATCACTGCCCGTTACTGTAGATAAGGCCGCCTTCCTTTTCATCATTGTACTACGCTGGGCTAAGCCTACATCAGCGTCATTTCCAGAACATTCTCCCTGGAAGTGTTCTCAGGCTGTTTCTTGGCATCTCTGGAGGGACCCCTGCATGAGTGTGCATACCAGCTTGACGAGCGGGAGCGTCCAGGGCTCAGCCCCGCCGGGTCCTCCTCCCTCCCTCGCCTGCTGACGGTCCGGGACTCGGCAGCCACACTGTCGACACCAGACATGCCGCCTCCAGATAGGGCCGGTGGTTCTGTCTCCGGATGACTCGGGGACCTCAGGTGAGGGAGGTTGCGGGGGCTGATCACGGCATTCTCCCGGCGGCTCTCGACCACCCACCCCGCACCCTCACACTTTACGTGACTGGACTTTATGTCCAGTCTTGTCGGTTCTGAGCGTTGCCCAACCCTGTCTGGAGTCTCACAAGCCTTTCAAGAAAAGGCGTCTTGCTCTCTTCCGGCCGCCAGGCCTGTTGGCAGGGGCTCTCTCTCCCTGGAGGCTGGAGGGAGAGGGCGAGGCTGCCTCCCATTTGCACGCTCCCGCCTCACTCCTGCACACAACCAGGCCCCGAGAAGCTGAGGGCCAGCCCAAGGTCGCTCACGCAGCCCACCGGACACAGTGCAGGGGCTGGAGAGAACCCAGGCTCCTCACACCACGGACGGCAGACTGGGCCAACGGGACCATCCCGCTGATTTCAGTGACTCACAAGAGAAAAGTCCCCTTTATGTAACAGACGGCAAATGTAAACTGAAGGAACTTGTTAGTCCAGAGAGTTGGGAGCTTCCAGAATGGGTCGGATGAATTAATGCTACCGGGGTAAACTATTAAACCATCAGGGGTCCTCTAAACACACCTTCACAAAACACCTTTTTTGCTACCTCTGAAGACAAATTATGACATTGGATTGACTCCAGCCACATCCACAGTGGTAGATCTGATGTTCTCTCTGAAGCAGGACTGGAGAACCGTGCTCCGGGTCCTGCTGGGTCCTCGCCGCCCCACCCCCCGCCCCGCTCCGCCCTGCTCCCCACGGCGCTGCACGTTGGACATAACCTCAGTATTGTGGCCCTGGGCACAAATGATTAACAAGGAGACTGTCATCAGAAGAGTGACTCAAAAACCAAAAGGAAAACTGTCTACGAGATGAGCAAACACCCAAAGGGGAAATAAGAAAAAGATGACTAATTTTGGTCCATTTCCCAGGACTCCAGTTGAATGTAAGAAAGTACACTTGGACTGACTGACTATGGAGGATGCCAGTATGTTAATGGAACTAATTATCCAAGAAAACGACTTTTGACCAGGAGACAAGCTTAGAGCAGAGAGTGCTGCATGAGCAGTGGATGGGGCTGCTGACGAGAAGCACAGCCCATGTGGACACTGAACGGAGTGCGGGGGCTGCCGTGGCGGGCTGAGCTACGGCGCAGTGCACGCTCACGACCCATCCGAGCTGGCAGGTGCACCCGGAGGGAACCCAGGGAATGCCCGGAAGTTCCAGACCAGGAGTGCACAGGAGGTGGACGTCCTTCTGGCAATCTATGACAAGTTTACCTTCCCCAGGGATCTGCTAAAATTATGGCTGAGAGATACCTATTTCCTGCATCTTCATCTAAAAACTGACCCATCTGGGGAAGGAGCCCAGCATCCATGTGGAACTAGCCCATGCTGCAGCGTCCATGCCAGCAGGCATGCGTCCTGGGAGCCCAAGGGCAGGGCCACCTCCGGAGTCTGGGTGGTGGGAGCACAGACCCCTGCTGCCCAGGGAGTCTCCCCACCGCTACCGCTCTCGGGGGCCACCAAAGGGAACTAGGCTGCACACAACAACTTTTCTGGGGGGGGCAGAAATCCTTGAGAATAGGAGGAAATCATGGCATCTTCTTCCCCAAAAAACCACACAGGTGCACATTCACCTGGGATGTGTCCTAGACGGTTCGGAATTGCAGAGACCCACCCCTAGAGCCCCGAGTTAAGGATGACGCTAAAGGAAAATTGAATGCAGAGTTCATTATTGACTATCACTTTTGGGGGGCTGAATTTATTTGTGTCTCTGAAACACATGAGACTTGAGAGAAGCCACCTGGCCTAGTCTGTGACAGGGTCTGACTGTCACGAGTCTCTGTCTGTGTACCTGCTGACCACAGCACACACCGCAAGCCCTCCTCTGACAGGAGCTGCTGAAGGTTTGCGGCAAAACTCAAGATACTAGAAAACAAGCAGGGAAATGAAAAGTGTGTTTTGTGCAAAGAAAATATTTCAAACCAGGAAATCTGGGTTTCAGTCTGAATTCTGCTTCTTCCGGGTTTTATGATTTTGGACCAGTAAGTGCCCCAGCCTCATTTACCAAACAATGTATGTTAAAAGTGTGTTAAAAAAATTCAACTTACTTTAGTAAATGTATGCAAAAATATTATATTCTGAATTTACTAGCAAAGGAATTCATTGAAAACAAAACAAAACAAAAACAAACCAAAACCACCCGGGAAAGTCTGTAAGTAAGAGAAATGCAAGTTGACTAGAAATAAGTGATCACACAGAGTTGTTCTCTTTCAACATGGACTTCTCCCTGGGGGCCAGCACAATCCTCCAGCCACGAGTCCCAGCAGCGCCTTCTGAAAAGCTCGGGCTGGTCTCAGTCGGGCCCCTCTTCCTGTCCGGCGTGGCTGGTTTCCTTCTCACGGTGATGTCCCTTCTCTGCAGGTGCAGGGACAGGGGTCCGTGGATGCCGTGGGCGCCGTGGCCTTAGCTCTGGGGTTGCCCGCAAGTTCCTCTGTGTTTCTGCATCTCGTCTCCGGGTCTGTGGCGTCTCTTGTTGTGGAAGGACCTGCGTGGTTTGGGAAAGGCAGGACCACCCTCCCGTCAGCGCACCTAGTCTGGGTGGTCTGTGAGCTTCCTGAGCTTTGCCTCGGGAGACCCTTCAGAGCTGCCTGCGGGTCTTTCTGAGGCCTCTTGCATCGGGCCTAACACTCGCAGGTGTCCTGGGCCCTCAGCGGCCACGCCCTCCTGTGAGGACCACATGTGTGGCACCTGCACAGAGTACCTGGAACGTAGCTCGCAGACTGTCTCCTAGAGGTCGGCCTTTCTGTCACTCGCTGGGGTGACACGGGTCGTCTGCTGTGATCCGAGAAAGGAAGGACTGGTAAAATGTCCCCGAAGAGACATCCCCTTGGAAACGACACATCTCCCCAGCACGAGGCGGTGCGAGTTCCTTGAAAAGCATCTTTGCTTCGTCCCACACAGCTGCTGGGTGAGAGAGGCTGCTTATGTCTGAGTTCTGCCATCCCTGGAGGAAAGTCCTGTCTGTACTTTTGCCGAGTAACGATGCAGCCAGAATGACGGGATTCACAGACGAGACTTCCACATTTTTCTTAACTTTGGGGGTCCCGAAGCTCATGATACAAGTATTGGTTAGACAGTTATCCCTTGGAAGAAAGTTCAGGAAATCACATGTAGGCGTAAGGAAGAGGTGCTCAGTGACCGGATGACCTGACGTCATGTTCCCACTACGCAGCCTGAGCCTCTGCATTCTGTTCATTTTTTTTTAAAAGATTTTATTTATTTATTTGAAAGAGAGAGACACAGCGAGAGAGGGAACACAAGCCAGGGGAGTGGGAGAGGGAGAAGCAGGGATCCCGCCGAGCAGGGAGCCCGATGCGGGGCTCGATCCCAGGACACTGGGATCATGACCTGAGCCGAAGGCAGATGCTTAACGACTGAGCCACTCAGGCGTCCCTGAGCTCTGTTCATTTAACACCTACTTGACACCTTTGCTCTGTGCTGGGCTAATTCCGAGGGACACAACCGGGGGTTGACCTGGTCTCTGCCCCAAGCGACGCTCCCTGCAAAGACTCTGAAGCCCCGGGGGACAGCGGCTGTGGGAATTTTCAGTACGGGCAGTCACTGTCCCTTCGATAAGGGGATAAGAGGGTCATTCAATCTGGTCTCAGTTGCCTTCTGTCTGCCTACACGACATCTATACCTCTTCCACTGTTAGAAATTAATGTCACCAGTGACGATGCTTTAATTTTTGTTTCTTGTATTCCATCTGCAAAAACAAAAACAAAAATCCCCCCAAACTACAGAACTTACGAAGATGCACATAATTACTATCACTACTTAATACTCCCCTGGAACGTCTAGAAAATGCAATGAGCACAGAAATAGAAATCAGAACTACAAATGTAGCTGGGAGGCTGTATGTGTGTATATTTAGCATACTGAGAACATCAACCAAAATAAATATATTCGATTTAATGATAGAGGGTTCGGATGCAAAACAAAACACACAATTCATGCTTATAAATCAAAATTAACAAGAGAATGGATGCAACGGGGAAGCCAGATAACATTCAAAAGAGCAATAAAATATTAAAAATAACAACGACAGGGTATTTAGCTAGTAGACTGAGACACAACGTCCATCTGAGTGAGTATAAAGACAAGCTGGTAATACTGCATATTGCTCATTCTTTCCCATGTAATGGATGTTTAACCTAGTTTGAATCCAAATTATAAGAGGCTTCGGTAGGGATTTAAAAATGACAAATTTATCTAAACTACAGATGAAATAATAATGAATCCCATAAAAATCTGGGGAAAATAAAAAGCATTCCGGGCGCGGGGCAGGGCGGTTTGCCTTCCGGGTTACTAAACTGTATGGTAAGTCTGCAGCAGTGACAAGAGCATGGGGCAGACAGCCAATGCTGGGCTGACGGGGCAGGACCGAGGCCCCAGGGACCCCCGCGGACCCCCCCACCCCCGAGTACGTAGGAGCTGAATCCACAGGAAGGAGCCGGCATCCGGTGGCGTTAGGCCAGCCCACCTCCAGCTGACACCTTCCAGATAGTCTAGTGCTGAATGCACACATACACTGACACTCAGTATGAAAAATTAGGGAAAACAGAAGCAAAGACATCGCTGTTTGCAGATGAGGGAAGAAGGAAGTCTAAAAGCAATGGCAGAGCAAAAAGACAAATATTTAACCACGTAAAAAATTCTAAAAGCTCATAAACAACGCTGAAAGGCTAGTGACAAGCTGGGAAAATATTTGGAACCAAAGCAATAGTGTGTGTGTTTGCGTGTGTGTGTGTTGGCTCTCAAAGAAAAGGGTACTCCGTAGACTGAGTGACAGTCTGCACACGAGGAATTTAAAAATCCAACAAATGTACTTTTTAAAGTAGTCTCACCAGCGATCACGGACATAAAATTGAACAGAGGAGACACCTTTCTTGTCTCTCTGTCTAGCCGAGATGCTGAAAATAAAAATATCCCGTGTTTGCCCAACTGAAGTGTGGTGGCCGCCTGCTGGGCACGCGGGGTGCGCATGTTCGCACGCACCCTGGAGGGCCCCTGGGCGCCTCTGCACCAGAACCCTTATCTAGAAACAACGGACTTCGCTTTCAGGATTTTTGGAAATACTCAGATATTTGTGTGTAAGGATGCCGTCATAGCATTATTTATGGTGCAAACCATTAAGAAAAAGACCCCTAACTACTCTGCACTGTTTGGGCAAACTGAAGACAGCCAGTAGATGTTCTATGTAAAAGAAAATTCATTCGCGATGATCCTTGATGTCGAGCGAGTACACTTACACTGTAATATTCCGGTTTTCTTAAGGATGCAAAACTTTATGTTCAGACTTATAACAAATTCAGGAAGGATGAAAATGTCCCCCAGTACTGAATACTTAGATGTGAGTGGTGGGATGTAGGAGGGTTTCTAGCTGTCCTGACAGTCGTCTGCATTCTGGTGTCGTGTCTTCCCCCTAGTAGTTACCAAATATGGGTGAAGAGAAGCGAAGTATTTCAAATTTCTGACATCAGCATATACAGTTACTAACTTTATATTAAGAAAAGATCCCAAATGTTACGAAGCAGGACTTAATTTGAATATTATCGATGTGAGGGGCAACGCTGCCCCAGCAAAGGGATGGCTGGTGCTGTCACCTGCCCCCCATCCTGAGCGTGCGGGGAGGGGGCACTTCCGACAGCTAGCACAGAGACGCACAAGTGGGGGGGACAGGCAGGGCTCTGGGGGTTCTGAGCGATCCTCACGGATCACGCGTGAAACAGCTCCCGCCCTGGCTCGCAGCCCGGCCCCTCGTACCGCTGGGCGGGTTCGTGCAGGGGACGCACGGTGTGAGCAGGGACCTGCGGGCTCCTGTCCCTGCCGTCCCCAAGTTCTGGGGGCGGCGGAGCTCACCCTGGGGTACCCCACTGTCACAACGGGTGCCAGACCAGAGCTCCCACGTCCCCGCTGCCCCTCAGATCGCATCCTTGGGTCTTGCCGCTGCCCCCCTCGAGGAGGGAACAGGGGAAGAGAGTCCACTCGGGGTCGGAGGACGGAGGCCATGGAGGTGGCGGGAAGGGACAGGCCACCTCTGTGGGCAGAGCCCCTCCATTTCCCAGGCACAGCTGGCGTGCCAGGAACGCGAGGAAATGTCCCTCCCTCCGCTGGGCGTGGGCGGCCCCAGACACAGAGTCCATTCCCGACACAAGGCCATCCTGCAAAGCCCAGCTGCTCATGGCCTTTTATGGGAGTCCCTGTGCGCTGGATGGGCGCCACCTGACTCCGCTTTCTTCCTTTTGAACTGCACGGTCTGTGTATGCGGGGAGAACGCCAGTCTGCAGCCTCGAGGACACGGAGGGGCCGCTGAGGAGGAGAGTGACAGGCTGGCCCGTGCCCTCTGCTCTGCTTCGGGGCGGCGTAGGGCAGGCAGCGCCCCGCTGCAGAGACGCACACTGCTCCCCGCTTAAATGTGGGACAACAGAAAACCCGGGAATAAAATGCCTGCAGGGAAGGTGTTCCGGGTGCCCCCGCTGCATGAGCCCCTGCGTCGCCTGTGTGGTTGGCTGAGCCAGAGTGAGCTGCGCTCTGCAAAGCCCACGCGGCTTTGTCGCATGGACACCGTGGCTGCTGACTGACCTGGTCTAGTGGCTTCCTGAGACCCCTGGTCCTTACGGTAAACACTGAAGTTCTCTCGCAGAGCCTGCACGGGTGGGTCCAACCAGAAGCAACAAGCCGGGGGCGCCTGGGGGGCTCAGTCGGTGAAGCGACTGCCTTCGGCTCAGGTCATGATCCTGGGGTCCCGGGATCAAGTCCCGCATCGGGCTCCCTGCTCAGCGGGGAGCCTGCTTCTCCCTCTGCCCCTCCCCCTGCTCGTGCTCTCTGTCTCTCATTCTCTCTCTCACAAATAAATAAATAAAATCTTAAAAAAAAAAAAAAAAAGACTCAACAAGCTGGGTAGGGAAGCAGTCTGGGATTTTCCCAATTTTGAAATAAAATTAAAAAAGAATTTTTTAAAAAATCTTAAAGAATTCAAAGGCAAAAGGTTTTCAGTTCTAATAAAGTCCAAATAAAACCATTTCAAGTCACTGCAGTCCAGAAACCCTTAGGCAAGGTGACAGGTTGTTCCGGGCCTCTGCTACCTGGGCGGGTGACCTGGGCAGGTAGAACCTGAGTCCTCACTCCCTCCCTGCTACACCTGCCAGGGCTGAGTGCAGAAGCGCAGTGCTCGTAACTTTCTACAGCTACCAGGGTGAAATGGAAACAGGAACCGCACAAAGAACTACCGGAAAACCATGATAAGTCATCGGGCGGCTTGAGAAGCAGGACTTTCTGAAGGAGCAAAATATCGGAATAGTAGACCTTATAAAAATAAAACTTTTATTACCTGAAAATATAACAGTCTTAGTAAAACCCTGGGAATGAGCAGGAGGAGCTCCGCGGGGCTCCTGTTTTCCCCGACAGATAGGAATGATTTCAAGCTAACAAATCAAGACGGAGCAGGTCCTTGAACACCCGCCGTGCACCCCGCCGCCTCCGTACCAGCATCGCTGGGTGCTGAGAACGGGCTCCGGCAGCAACAGGTACCGCCGGCCGGAGCGCAGACGCGAACCCAGGCGCCGGAGGGAAGATTTGAAAATATGAAACAGTGAAGTTAAACTTTGGACTGTGACGGCTTATGTGATTTGCTTTGTCTTCCCCTCCAGGGGCCGGCTCTTCCCCCACTCTCCAGCCGCTGTTCCCCAGCGATTTCCCGCCCAGGGAGACGGCTGGGGTCAAGGCACGCTCGGCGGCGGGTGCCTTCCACCCGGGATGCCGGAACACCCGTGTGCTCCCTGTCCCGATGCCCCCGGCCCCCCAGGACTGGGCAAGGACTGGATGTCACGTCTGCTGGGGACAGCAAACCTTCACAGCGATGAAAGCAGCCTTACCTGGGTGTACACACTGCCTAAATTCTCTACTTGAACATCCGCTCAAATACCAATGGACATTTGAAGTTCTCTCCTTTTCTCATTACACATCTTTGCCCTCCCTGTGTGCCCCAGCCGATGTGCCCCCAGGCCTCTGTGACCTCCAGGCCTATTTCCACCCAGACTCTGCCCCAGATGGTCGCATCCCCCGAGGAGGAGGCGCATTTCTCACCGCCCCCAAGGTGGGATTCAGTCATCCCCACACAGACAGAGCAGACGTCCAGCCACAGCTGAGGTCGGCTTCTCGATGGTGGGGGGCCGGGGACGTCACTGTGAACTCTTCCTTTCTATTTGAAGTAGGCTCACTTGTGCTCAGAAGCACACGAGTTTAGATTTGAAAAGCCCCTAGAAATTGTGACCTGAATCTGGGCTGAGCAGGGGCAGCCCAGAGCAGGTGGATGCACGTTCAGAGCCATGAACGGTTATGTGGATCTGTTGGGTTGGCTTCTGGGGGTGCAGACTTTGTTCAATGAAACCAAACTTGTAGGGAGAGTGAAAGGCTTTGAAGCCACCATCCTCTAAGCCATCGTGCGGACGGGTCCAGCAGCGTGGCACCGGTGCCCTCGCCAAGCGGGCGTCGACACGGACGCAGTCCTCTCCCCGGAACAAAATGTATTTCACGACTTCTATGGATCTGTGGGAGTTATTTTTTTATCACAAGTTTTGTAGTATGCAATTTATTTTTACCAAATTCATTGCGTAACATAAACACATACAAAATGTGAAAGGCATTTATATTCTCTATGGAAAATGGTGCCAAAAAATACACAGAAGGTAATAAAATTTCCATTATTAAAAACATTTCATGTGATTTCCATCTTGATTGCGAAAGCTGGAATATTTGAGAAAACCTTTTAGAGGCTCTTATGTAAGGGATGCCGTTATGCATCCAAGTTACAGAGGAGGAAAAACACCTCTTGAATAATAGGAAAAGCCATAAAATACAGCAATGTCATAATAAGCTGGTTTTAAAACTTAAATTTTTTTTTGTAATTTGGCGTGAATAACAATTTGAAGGTTTAGGAAAAATACCTCAGTACATTTTTTTAAAAGATTGATTGATTGATTGATTGATTTGAGAGAGAGAGCACACAGAGGGAGAGGGAGAAGCAGACTCCCCGCTGAGCAGGGCGCCCGATGCAGGGCTCAATCCCAGGACCCTGAGATCATGACCTGAGCCGAAGGCAGACACTTAACCAACTGAGGCACCAGGCATCCCTACCTCAGTATATTTTTATTCTCTGTGTTTTCTCTTACTTTGAAATTCATTTAACTTCCCTTAATCTGATTGTTGACTTTTTTTTTTTAAGATTTATTTATTTGTCAGAGAGAGAGAGAAAGAGAGAGCACAAGCAGAGGGAGTGGCAGAGGGAGAAGCAGACTCCCCGCTGAACAAGGAGCCCAAAGTGGGACTCAATCCCAGAACCCTGGGATCATGATCTGAGTCAAAGACAGATGCTTAACCAACTGAGCCACCCAGGCGTCCCTGATTGTTGACTTCTTTTATTCATTAAAAAATCATGTGGGGAAAACAGAATTAAAGCATATATATATATACACACACTTAACTTGGAAAAACAAAATGGTTGTTTCAACATCAATTCTAATTAAGATAAAGCAATTTGATAAGTTTTATTCTAAATTTGCATGCTCTTCAAAGTTTCATGTTTATGTTACACATAATGAGTTCCTGGAAACTACCGAATTGCTCTTTGGGGGCTAAAAGCACTAAAATCATGTTTGTCTAGACAGCACCCGGCCCTCATCTGCGGGCCTGACATCCAGCGTCCGTCCCCACGGTCCACACGCCCACATCCTGGCAAGACTGACACACTGTCACCTCTGACCTTGGAAAATGACTCCCTCCACTTGGTCCCCTGTATATCTTAGTGACTACACATCTCACGATCCTTGCACAACTTTAAGAGCACAGAGGGGAACACCGGTTGTTAGAAGTTGGTTACGAAAGTCTCGAGTGTCCTGCACAGTTTTCTTAGCAAAGGCTGGGGCAGTGTGGACGCTCAGGCAAGCCTAGGCTCCCTCCACCACCCAGACGGGGCAACAGAGCAACCCAACCCCTGAGAGACATTTGCATGTGACAACATGTCCAAAAAAACCCACCCCAAAACACCTAAGCTGAACCCATCACATTCCTTTGGGATGCTTATTAAAAGCTCTGATAGCTAAAAGAGGCAACAAATATCACAAGATTCTGGGCTTCCTTCCCTGGGCGGCCGCGGATGTT
This sequence comes from Phoca vitulina, assembly GCF_004348235.1. Taxonomy (NCBI): domain Eukaryota; kingdom Metazoa; phylum Chordata; class Mammalia; order Carnivora; family Phocidae; genus Phoca; species Phoca vitulina. The sequence continues at coordinate 2,821,339 of NW_022589712.1, read as the reverse complement.
TCTGTCAGGCTCCTCTCTACCCAGACAGCACCGTGCAAAGCGATGAATGAATATGTTCAAGAAGAAATGTGCAAATTTGCTCGTCCTCATATTTTTCTACAGCTTTTTGCTTTCGTAAATGTACAGGTTCTATTCCATGAAAGGCGGTCAATACTTTAGTTTTATTTATAGTACTTGCTTAAGTTCACCCAGTGGTGACAGAGACACTCCAATTAAGGGCCAATAAAAATTTACATCTTAAAATCTATTTTATGGCCAGGTTATAGAGTTGTGCCATGAAATACGGTCCGTAAGCGAAACATACCTGGGCGATCCGTGGATGTTACACAGACCTCCAGCGTGTGACTGACACGCGGTGTCCTAGAGTGTACCCATTTGTCCATCTCCATATCTGAGCGTGATCCATCTTACTTTATAATATTCCGACTGAAAATTTAAACGAGACGAGAGAGCTATGCTGCCGTGCCAAGTTTTCAATAAATAAATTCTTTGAGGAGCTGTGAACACAGAAATTATTCCAGTAGGATTCATGTCCCACTGAGCAGATCATGAACAATCTATTTGAAATGTGATATTGGTACAGAAACCTGGAAACGTGTGGGGGGACTCGGGGCTTAGGTGAACAACAGTGACTACACACACTGGATCTGGGGCTATTTTAGGACCATTGGAGGGGGTGGCGCATCCCAGTGGCTTAGGAACTTGTGGCAGATCTCTACTATGGCAACTGACGTGGGAGAACCTGCCGGCTTCTGAGCGCCAGGTGCAAGCACGCCGACAAATGTCTGCAACCGTGTGGGGCTGTGAGCTGAGGCTCTGCAAGAAGATCATAAGGAACACATTTTTCTGTCCCCCTGGAGTGTCCTGAAATAGATAAAGTGCATATAGCACTGGCGGCAGGGAGAAGGCAGTGAGACCCGGGGGCCTGGAAGTGAAGACCCCCCACCCCGATGTCATTCCCTTCAGCTTCTTAGGACGTTTTCCTTTGGAGAGTGAGGAGTTGAGCACTGCTCACCTATCTGGGTGGACTAGTTATAGGTCTGCATCACGTCTGGCTGTCAATCTAAGCACAGAGCCTAATTCTGAAATTTATTTATAACTGTGTGCAACTGCCCAGGCTGATTTTCTAACGTTAAAGAGAAACAGTGATGCTATCGAAAGGTTTTTTTAATAAGGCCTACGGACTACTCCATAGAATTACCAAGGTTTATTCTGAAGTAATGTCAGATTTGATGTAAATCAGTTACACATGGAGTCGAATTCCCTTAGTACCACCGTGAACAGAAATCCTTCCCTGGCCACAGTGGGGTGGGGAGTGCCTCCCAGCCTGGACTACATTTCCCAGCATCCCTTGTGGCAGGGTGTGGTCATTGACTGGGTCCGGCCAACGGAAGGAGAGCAGTGGTGTACCTTGAGGCAGCAGCTGCCCCCTTCTTCAGGCTCTCCCCCTGCATGGGGAGTGCAGGGGTGTCCAGGCCCTGGGGCTGGTGCAACCCGGAGCCCAGCTCACTATGGGGAAAAAAACTGGCCTCTGGCCGGGAACAGTGACATTAGACAGATCCTGGAGCAAGAAATGAATTTTGCTTTCTCAAGCTCACTGCACTAAAGTACCAACAAGGTCCGGAGCCCCCGTTTCTCTGTGCTGGGAGACAGTGGGTCAGCCTGACCCCAAAGCCTGAATGCTGCTTGGGGCGGGGCAGAGCCCCTGAAGAAGCAGTGAACACAAGCTGGAGGGTCCTATCTGCTTTTGCAAGGGAAATGCTTCTCCAAAATCCACTCCAACTCTGACATCAGGCAGCTTACTTAACTTCATTCTGCCCTTTGCACAATGGGAGACCCTGCTTTAGCTGGTTACTGTGAGAAGGGAAGGAACTAACACACGCACAGCACTCATTCTGCCGGCTCGGGGAAGAGGGACCCTCCACACGTTACTGTCATAATAAACATTATTATTAATATTATTCCTGAATATCTGACACAGTAATATAATGTCCTCCTTGGAAAAGTTTGTGCCTCTGTAGTAAGAGATGAAGAAATCAAGTCATCATAAATAAACATAATATGTAAGATGGAGGGCCTGGGGGCACCTGAGTGGCTCAGTTGTTAAGTGTCTGCCTTCGGCTCAGGTCACGATCCCAGATTTCTGGGATCGAGCCCCGCATCGGGCTCCCTGCTCAGCCGGAATCCTGCTTCTCCCCTCTGCTTGTGTTCCCTCTCTCGCTACGTCTCTCTGTCAAATAAATAAATAAAATCTTTAAAAAAAAAAAAAAAAAAAAAGAGGGAGGGCCTGAATTTCTGAACCAATCAATCTTGAGACGTTAAAACCGGAGGTTTGGTCGTACCGGAATTTTTAATCCCCCGACTTCCTCTTGCCTTGAATGGCGGTGTCGTGTTGGTACTCCTCACAAATGCGGCAATGCTGGGAAGAGCCCACTCCCTGCTGTGCGAGTGTCCCTAGGAGCGAGAGGGGGAGACCCTCTGCCTGCCGACGCGCTGCTCATTCATGGTGGTTAGAGAATTGTTAGTCCCATGAACTCAATCTGGACTTCTAATGAAACAGGAGAGACTTTCATTCTGCTCTCCAGTTGAAACCCTAAGTGGAGATCTGAAGTGCCCAGATGCCCCCATTGGAAAAGGCAGGTCCCAGCACCAGCCACTCGTGCTCCCTGCCGAGGCTGCGTTTGGGGTGAGGGACGGAGACCTCCAAAAAGTCGGCTCCACATTCGGAGGGGAAGCAGCCAAGTCTCCTTAGGGAAATAGCACGTGTGTGTACACACGTGTGTGCACCACCTTCCCTGCCCCCACCCAGGGCACCGAGACCAGGACCTGGGGCCGTTTCCACTCTGGAGAAAACCTAGTCTTCAGATCACATGGTCTGAGCTAAACTCCTTCACCCCTACCATTTACCGGCCATGGGAACTTGAGTAAGCTGGCTAGCCTCCCCCGAACTTTCCTCCTCGCCAAGACAATGTAGACGATAATATTTACAGTAAGACAGTTTTGAGGATTAGGTAAAAAAAATAAGTTTTAAAGAAATACTCAAAGCGCCATTTATAAGGCCTGCCACGTGGCAGCTGCTCAGGAAATGAGGGCAGGAAGAGCAGGGCGCTGCGGTGCTGGGCGGTGCACGGGCTCGTCAGGCGCGAGGCTGGCCAGGGCTCCTCACTCCTGGAAGCCCGGGTCTCAGAGGACTCCCCTCGCTGGCCCCTCTGCAGAGGCTGGGAGCCCTGGACCCCGCACGTGGCTGAGACGCTCAGCTCCAGGGAAGTTCTACTTGTCTCCTTCCTCTCATCCAGACAGGCTGCCCTGCTTCTTTAGCATGCGAGCGGGTTTCCATCTGGGGATCTGCAGCTCTGTATGCCTGTAATTCATATTCCTACAGAAAACCCGTCACCGGCAGCCGGGATCCTGAGATCTCCATCCCACAACTGTGGGACTTGGCTGCCGGGGTGATTGAGGAGTAGCCCGGAGCCTGTGCTTTCCACTGCAGCCCTAGTGATGGGGGCCCAGGCCCTGGGAGGGCAGGAGAGGCACCACGTCCTGATAAGAATGGGGCTGCACATTCAGCCCGGGGCTGGGAAATGTGCTTGGTTCCCTGTCAACGTGACTGCTGGGTTTCTACAGAATCGCAGGGTGACTGCTGGCCGGCTGGTTCGAGCCACTGGGAAAGGAGTACAATGGCTTTCTCAGGCCTGTTTCCAAGCTGGGAGGGGGAGGTGTGGGTGGTTCAGGGAATCTAGGTGGTGGGTGGCCAGGGAGTGGGCCCTCTGCGGAACAAGAGGAAAAAAGCTCTAAGCCTTTGATGAATCATAGCCGAAATTAGTAACGTACCTCCCGGGATCTCGAGTTGTCACCACTCTTTCAGAAGCTAGGCGCTTAAAAAAACAAAACAAAACAAAACCAGCCCAGGCTCTCTGGAAACAGATGGTCAGACTACAGTGAGAATCCCGGCCGTGGGGCCAGTCGCCTCCCGCCACCGGCAGAAGTCCGTTATGTTTAACAGCCAGTGTGGAAAGAAATCCGCTCGACATCTCCCAAGGAGCGGCGCGCAGCCCAGGCCTCCGCACTCCCCGGCCCGCCTGCGCTCCGCACACGCAGAAAGGAGAAGCAAGGGCGGCAGGAGCCTGTGGTTCTGTGAACACGTGTCCTAAATTATTACCAGTACCGATTTGCGCTGGAATCGAAAACTCAGCCGCCTCTGGGAGTGGGTACAGATCCACGCTCTTCCTCACACGGGGGCTGAGCCTTCGCTCTCGAAATCAGTTGAAGTGACTCAGGTTTTATGGGAAAGCTGCACGAGCAATGCCATTCTGTCCTTAGTATTTTGTTTTATGCTTATTTTTTTTTTTTTTTAAGGCATGGACCGTAAGTGCCGAAAGGTACATGAAGAGACTGGAAACTGGAGTTAGAGCTTTTAATCCTGGCTTCGCAGAAAGGGAGTGCTGTGTGTGAGGGACATGTCACTCACGTCCCCAGCATCTCTTCCTTAGGGCAAAGCACGTGATGGCGGTCTCAGAAGGACCTTCCCGGACCGTTTACGCCCACGCAAATCGTATCCGTTGGAAACATTTTCAAAATGTTGAACTCCCTTAGTTTGTATACGGTATACACTCGGCTGTCCTAATGTGAAGAGAATGGCGAGAATCTTGTAGTCTAACCGAGAGATGAGATCATAGACCCCAAACAAGACGCCCCGGGCCTGGGACACGCAGTGTGGGACGCAGGGACAATGAGACCCACAGAGGTCAGGGCAGGGGTGGGGCCGCCTTGAGGAGGGCACGCTTCCAGGACACAGCGGGGCAGCTTGGGGAATTCAAAGATTGCGGTGGCGAGAGGGCGTCCAAGGTGGGCAAGGCGGCTCAGGCCGCGGACACGGGCTGGAGTTGGCAAGCACCCTTCGGACAGCAAACACCAAGTCTTTCTGACTCAAGCAGGCTTCTTTTCTCTGCTATTGTTTTGTTTGTTTTTGCTTTTTGTGTAACACTTGGGAAGAGTGGGAAGTCAGATCAGAAGAGTACGTTACGAGCTTCCATGTCAGCGGGCTTGGAGGGGCAGGGACCTCCCGGGCACTGGTAGGAATGAGAGCCATGAGGGTATCCGGCAGAAAAAACCGTCGATTTAAGATTAGTTGACAGATCCCTACGTGTGACCTCAAACTCCCTCAGATTTGGGAAAGAGAAGACCCTATTCCAGGGCACGGAGCACCCACGACCGACCATTATTAATCTTGAATACATGGAGGCAGCGGACGGAAAGCCCGTGTCAAGGGCTTCACAGAGACACCAAGCGCAACTTCTCCGTCCACAGAGTGCCGGAGGCCTATCTGAGCGATGTCAAGACGTGGGGCAAAGCTTCTTTGGAAATGGGGTCATTGCAAATGTAATCCGTGAAGATGAGGTCAGACTGTAGGAGGGTGGCCCCCGTCCAATTTGCTGGTGTCCTTGTAAGAAGGCCATGTGAAGACAGCATCCAGGGGACGGTGCCCCATGAGGATGGGGGCCGAGGCCGGAGGGAACGAGCTCAGGAAAGGCTGGAGCCCCTGGCAGCCGGAGGGGGCGAGGAAGGACCGTCCCCCAGGGGCTCTGAGGAGAGCACAGCCTTGCGGACCCCGAGATGCGAGACTTCCGGCCTCCAGACCGAGAGGGCGCAGATTTCTGTCATGTAAGCCCCGGGCGTGCGGTAGCTGGGTACGGCAGCCACGGGACGCTAAGCCAGTGTGATGCCAACACTGGCCATCACTAACCGTCCGCAGGACACCAGCACCCACGGTGACCCGTCGTGACCACTGCTGGGTCCGTCTGCATCGTACGGACAGTTAGTGCCACAAAGCACCATAACAACAACCAGACACAAAGTGAGCTGAGCCCCAAGGCCAGATGAATCTTTGGTACCTGCAAGGGACAGACGGCACCTGTGATCCAGAAATAGCTCTGAGCTCAGAGAGCAGAGGAAACAACGAAGATTTGCTTAATAAACAAACAACGACCCCACCCCCTTGCCTCACAAGCAGCCAGGATGTGGCGAGGACAGGAAAGTTTGCCGAAATCCTGCAAGGTGGAGAAGAGACGGAAGCGGCCGGTTGGGGAAGTGGCTGTCACCATCAGCACGAAGAGAGCTGTCCCCAAGGACGGGGGTCGCCGGTTGTGAGGAGCGGGTGCGGGCCGCGCGGAGAGCAACAGGGTGGTTGATAAGCAGGGGCACTTGGAAGAGCTGGGTGTGGCCTCCCACGAAGACTAGAAAAGTGCTCCCCAGGGAAGAAGGGGGGTGGTGTGCGGGCTGATGCCCGGCAGGCCTGCGCTGCGCCCGGCCCCACGCCCCGGCTTCACACGCACTAACCAATGAGCCCAACCCTATGAATGAGGCTGTTTGTCCATCTTACGTATGCAAAGGAACTGAAGTAAGCTATTGTAAGTGAGGAGCTCGAATCTGAACCAGGATCCAGAGTCAATGGTTCTGAACACTCCCCTCTAATGCCCGATACACGAGGGGGGAATCAACTTGGTGCAGTGTCCTCTCCTCTGTCAGATCTGGAGCAGAGAGAAGCACAGAAAGGGAAGGAGGAGGGAGCGAGGGAAGGCAGGCCGGCGGCCCAGGAGGAGGGGACTGCACCGAAGCACCTGCCTTCAAGGGAAGGAGACATCCCCACCTGGCTACCTGGGGAGCCCCCACCCACCTGCTGCCTGGCCTTGCATTCTACAGCAACACTGCCCTGGGACACGTCCTCCCTTAAAGCATGGGTTTGTTGAGAGGGCAGACCGTAGCAGCACCCGAGCCTAATGATACTCATTTATTCATAAATATGAGCCGATAACAAAGGATCGTTACATATCGGAGAACAAAAACAGCATCTGCACGACATCTTGAGGGGAAGAATTTGAGCCTCCAAGTCAACATCTAGCTGCAATATTAATCACACAAGAGGGCAAAACAAAGATATTTTAGGCATTCAGAATCTGAGCTGATCGCTCATACAGGCCGTATGAGAAAGTCCTGCACAATCAGTCAGACGGGAGGTGCACGGCCGCCAGCGCGCAGAGACAGACGGAGGGCGGGGCTCAGGAGAATGCAGGGGGCCTTCCCGGCTCATTTGCCTAAATAATGGATGGGTTCATGTTAATTCCGATCACAGCCCAAAGTGTATTTTTTGGATCCTGAAAAATAACTCTAAGCATTTGGAAGAGAAGTACTTTAAATGAGGCTATACTAGTGCAAATTGAAAAGGAGACGCAATAGGACAGACCAGTACGGAACAGATCGGAGCAGAAAGCAAAGTAAACCTGAGGCTACTTGGAAAAAGCACAGGCAAAAAGTAGCTTTTAAACCTCTGGGTAAGTAGCTATTTCCAAAAAAGATGCTGCCGAATCATGACACAGTCACCTGGAGTCACAGGGATGAAGTATTAGGTGTGAAATTACCACGTAATCAGCATAACTAGAGGCGAGCGTCTCTGAATCCCAGAGAGAGGAAGCTCTTTCTCATTTAGGTACAAGAGCAAACGAAGAAGTCACTGGGGGGATGATTTATAAATTTGGCTGCATTAAAATTTGAAACTTACCTATATCAAAACATTCCATAAAAAAAGGAAAAAGACAAACTGGTTAAAAAAACTTTTGTAAAGGCAAGTTGCTGACATTCTTACTATGTAAAGAGGTCTTTCAAAGTAGTAAGAAAAAGACAAACAGCTCAATTAAAAGTGGCAAAGAACGGAACAGATGATTAACATTGATGAATAATAATAAGCATATGAACAAATTTCAAACTCATTGATACTTAAGAAAGGGCAAATTTATCATTTTTAATGTATGAAATTACTACAAGGAATAAAATAGGATATTAGGGTTTCGAGGAAACAGGAAAGTAAAAACCTCAGGAAATCCTGTGATAAATGTGGAGAACTGTTCTATTGGTGCAATTGACCTAGGGAGTTGCACTGCTCAGAATTCATCCTAAGAAAATTAAAGATGCACAGGCAATTCATGGTCATAACTGATTATCATAGTGCTTTTAATAATACAAAAATAGAAATGCATTCAATGTTAAAAAAAAGAAAATTAAATAAAGACTTTTTTTGACGTATGGCCATTACTTTTTAGTGTGTAGGCTATTTAATGACATAGAAAAAATGCTGAGAATGTACGGGTAAGAGACAAAAGCAGACTATGAAGCAGTTTCCAGAGTGATTAAATTTTTTAGCAGCTGCTCATATGTATACATGGGGAAGGACCAGAGCAGCTACACCAGAAATTAGACAGTTGTTGCTTTGGAGGAGGAGATTTCAGATTATATTTTCTTTTATTTATTCCCATCATAATTTTGTAAAGTAATAAACATGTATTACTTTAGAAATCAAAACAAAAAAATCTTATAAAAAATTGTCAAATGTAAAAAAAAATTCAAAAACCTTTGCTATTTCAGACACATGGATTTTTTCAAAGTATCACTTTCAAATTGCCTTTCTGTTTTAAGAGTAGCATCCAGAACACCAGAGTTCCTCCTATTCGATATTTACTAAGAAATGCAAAACTAAAAGGGGCAAAATAATATAATGGAAAGAAATCCGGTCCATGGGTATCGGATTCTGGCATCGGCTTTCAGATTGACGACTTTTGTGAGCTCAGCCAAAGTCCTCGGTCTGGGTTTGCTCACCAGTACATGAAGAAGTGGGCTTAGATGGACAGTTTACTCTACAGTTCTATGATGCTCTCTCCTCGTTCCAGAAACCTTGGGTTCAGCTGCAGGCAAGCCGCCCAGGGAGGCGGGCTGTGTGCCGGGTCCGCACAGATGGGCCCGTCCACTGGGACTTCAGTCCCCAGCTGACTGTGTTGCAGACCCCTCTCCCACTCTGAAATACATGGAGGGGGATACTCACAGCTGGCTCTTCTTGGCCATTGATTTGCAGGCACACATTTGTAGACATAAGTAACCTCTAGTAATCTTAATGACTGCACAGAAAACCTGTCTGTCTGACTAACCACAGTGAGAGCCACACTTGTAGGACGTTGTGTTCTTGGGAACCGTCTGATGTAAATGTCTCGAGAAGCATCTGTACCATGTGATCTGCTAACTGACAGGGGCAGGGAGAAGGATACACAAGAAGGAAGATGAAGAACTTACAACTAAGTGGAGGGAATTCCCTTCAATGGATTATCACCAAATCAGTGAACAGGACCCCTTACTGGCCAGTCTGACGAGGCACACAAATCCAAGCCAATCACAGATGGAGACCTCCAGAGCTGGGCTGCCTCTTAGAATTTACTGGAATGCTATTCAATCAGTTTTAAAATGCTTAAAAAAGATAAGCCTGGAAGTACAGACCAGGATCTGGCTATAGAAATCCTTGAAAAGTAATCAGTATCTGACCTTACAAGAAGGGAAAGGTTTTTGATGGGTTTAGAATTTGTGAATGGAGCAGGATGCCAGGGACACCACTCTGGAATTGGCGTGCAGGACAGTTTGGAAGGCAGAGAAACCTCCAGGCTGGGGTCTCGGGCTGTGGGGAATGTCACGAGGTGAGGGTCAGAGAGGGCAGGAAGGAAGGGGGTAGATGTCAGTTTTATGGTAGGGGGGAGCACACCTGGGCCTGGGTATGGGAGACGAGTGTGCAGGATTTCCAACACAGATTCTTCCTCTGACCAGGAAAATGGCCATTTCACAGACAGACTGAGACGTGAAGGAGGAAGGGGAGACTTTGGGGCAATGTGGAAATTCTCCCTGCGGTGTGGGGTGAAGCCCGAGACAGGGCTGGGTGGCAGCACACAGACGTGTGAAGCAAAACCCTGGACGCACACGAGCTTGCCTACGTTCACTGAGGGAAGGATACGCAGGTGGAAAGTAGACGGAGTGAGGGCTTGAGGAGGAAGGACGGGAAGCGAGAGGGTGAACCATGGCAGGCCGGGCAGGGAGGCCGCGATGGGGGCTGGGCGGCACGCCAAGGGAAGTGGAGTGTTCAAAGGCCAGGGCGACACATGCCATTCTGGAAGGCGCAGCTCGGGCCGACATGGAAGAGGGAGGCCGTCAGCAGGTGGAGGCGCCCTGTCTGCGAATGGAGGGGAGGCAGAGTGCAGAAGACCGACCTACAAACCAGCAGCTGGGACCACGGAGCAATCTGGATCCTTCCAGCACAGGCCCCGGGCCCGGCAAGGTGATGCCAAAGGGACGGCATTACCTGGGAAGTACAGCGAGGCGGGGGGACATGTGGGCTGCAGGGCAAAGGGAAAAGTGGCAGGGAGAGAAGGAAGAACTTGTCGTCCCCCGGAGAGAAAACAACGAGGGGGGAGATGGTGCACAGAGGGATTCAGTACATCAGGGAAACTCATGAAAACGCCGGCGATCTTGGAAAGGAGCTGCAGTGATCGGACAATGTGCACGACTGAAGCTCTGATAGATGGTAAGGGCAAAACCAAAATTTTCATTTAGTTTGCTCTGGATTTAATCAGTACCATCAAAATGCTGCTTTCAAATTAGGAAACAAAAAGAGTCGAGAAATACCCACGGGGGACGGGGGCAGGACCCCAGGAGAGGGGAGGAGAGGCAGGGGTCCAGCACGGCGCGCTCGGCTCTCCGCTGAGCGCAGCCCGTCCTTGGCGCCATTGCCCGCTCCTCTCCGTGGGTCCGGAGCACGCGGCCAGCTCATCGAACCGCTGCCATCGTGGCGCAGACAGAGCTTCTGTGCAAATGGTGTTTGTCTTCCTCTATTAAAATGTTCCACTCTGTTGCCATGTAAATGGGCTCGGGAGCGGTCCCAGAGACATGTCCCACGGTAGCGAGGCACGGCTTTTCCACGGGCGCTTGACAACCATAATTGCTGCTATTATTTCCCCTTACTATTCACCTCACAGGCAGAAAGTAAACAAAACACTTCTCAGGAGGGAGAGGGAGAGAGGGAGAGAAAAGGGGGAGGAAGGCATTGCAGGCCAAAATGGAGTGCGGGGCCCCTATTTGCTGGTCCCCCCCCGCTGCAGCCTCGCCGGCCCGCTGCTGCAGATCATCCCCAACCTCCTCCTCAGCCCCGTGTGGGAGGAAGGGGTCCCTACAAAAGGCCAAGGGGGCAGACGGACCACGTTTTAATTTTCTCACACGCTTGTATGCTCTAACAGGAACAATGCAGAGAGGCTTATGGATGCATGAAATGGTTTGCAAAATTAGGACCGGATTCTCAACAATGTAGACAGGCAGAGGCAACAAAGAAATGGAAAGTCAGGCTAGGCTTTCCGAGCTCATGTGATCTCGAAGCCAGGTCTGGATGGAGAACTTGGAATCAGATGACCCTTTGAACTTCAAGACTTTGGTTAAACAACCTGGAATCTGCTCATCATGAACTAAATCATGGGTGGTTTGTGTGGGTAAAAGCTCTAAACATTTTGGTTCTAAGTGTCTCTGTTTATACAACATTCTTTCCTCTTACGTCAGGAGAAGGAAGCCTGTTTTCTTTGGAGGAATGGAGGCAGGGAAGAGAAATCATGTCCCAACTGCAGGATTCTGTCGAGGTCCAGGCAACAACAGGGCTTTCTCTGGATGAGCACCCCGTGTTTCTGCTCCCTCCCTTCTGACTTCCCTTCCACCCTGTACTCTTCCTGGCAGACTGGACTCAGCCCCTTCTGACACCATGCCCACCACTCTCTGCTGACAGCACTGTCTGGCGCAGGTGCGGCCGGGGAGCAGGCCACGTGTGCGGGCCGGGGAGCAGGCACGTGTGCGGGGAGCAGGCACGTGCCGGGGAGCAGGCACGTGTGCGGGGAGCAGGCACGTGCCGGGGAGCAGGCACGTGTGCGGGCCGGGGAGCAGGTGTGAGGGCCGGGGAGCAGGTGTG
>NW_022589712.1:2718977-2804530 GCF_004348235.1 Phoca vitulina | reverse complement strand
GAGGGCCGGGGAGCAGGTGTGAGGGCCGGGGAGCAGGTGTGCGGGCCGCGGAGCAGCTGTGCGGGCCGGGGAGCAGGTGTGCGGGCGTGGCCCAGGTACCTGCATGCCTAGGGCTTGTCCCTCCTCACCCCAGTTTACCACTGGGTCACAGCTTAGCCACCAGGACTTGAAGACCCACTCCGGGCGATTTGTGAAGAAGCCAAATTGGTATCAAGGCCTGAAAACAGGCAACGGCGTTTAGAAAGGAGGATTCTGTGAACAGTTGGCCAGGAGACCTGTGGGCAGCTGGGAACATGTTAGAGAGGAAGTTGAGATCAATGATAATCACAGAGTCGTCCTTCTCTTTTGGGGGTAGGTTGCCAGACAGGTGGCTGAGGGAGACATGGAGAGCACATCTCTGGTCTTGGCAAAGACACTTACTAAGGCTTTCTCATTGGCATGGGGAAGAGCATGGAGAAATAATGGCTGTGGGAATCCCAGCTGCCTGACGGACTCAACCAGACCCGGCGGTGAACACGGGCCAACCAGGAAGGAGGTTTCGGACGGGCACATCCTTGACCTTCTGCTGTGTGGCGCTCCTGCTGGCGCCCAGGTGAAGCCCATCGCTTCCTGAAGCTGAAGGGACAGTTCACTTGCACAGTGACGGAAGGCAGGCCTCTAACTACACTGACAGACTGGAAGGCAGAATTTACCAACAAAAACAAAATAAGCGTAAGGTCAAAAAACAAATAAGCTGAGAACAGAGGAGCTGGATGAGCAACGGGTCTTAGCCCAGGTGGAGTTCAGCAGTGTGATGACAATTTCAGCGAGTACTTCAAGACACAGGGATATGACCGCTCAAATCCTCCCGGGCCGGGCGGTCAGGTCCCCCCCCCCCGCCACGCACTCCTTGGTCCACGGCCACTCACTTGTCAGGACTTGCAGCAAATTCCAGCTCCTCCCTGGGGCCTCCCATTGACCCGTCACATTCGATCCCTCGGCTCTCTGCGCCTCCACACTCTCTACTCCTCCTTTGTCTGATGTCTGTCTTTCCAAGTAGACTGTGGGCTCCAAGGGCAGAGGCAGCTTCCACCCATCCTGGGAGGGCCCCCCCAGGCAGTGCTTGGCACTTGCAGAAACTCAGTAAAGGCTTGTTTGATGAAGAAATGAATGAGTCACTCCAATCAGATGTGACTTTTCCTCTCTGAGGTCATCTAACTTGCCTCAGGAATTCAGGCACATCTCTCACTCCTGATGGATGTAAGATCTGTTAGTGCCGGGAGCATGCCCCATTGGTCTTTGAACAATCACCTACTGGAGCGTCAAGCCCAAAGGGTGGCTGAATATATGGGAGAACAAAATGACAATTCTTACAACACAAAAGTTGCCGTACTTACCCTATTTTCAGGGCTAAATAATAAAGCTTCCTAAAGACTTTTCAACATGAAATGAAATTTCAAATGTGTGGACATCAGTGACAAAAGCAAATGGAATACTTGTGCATTTAGCAAATGGTCTTATCAAATCAGTGGGAAATTAAATTTTAAACCCGAAGTCATTTTTATTATATTTTTCCTGTTGAAATCTGACTTGCTTCTGTCTAGTAGAAATAAGGAGTAATTTATTAAATACTCTGTGTGTCTAGTACTTCTTAAGAGAGAAAAAAAAAGGAAAAACATCTTGCCCTCACCTCAAAAAGATGGTGATAAATGAAGGAAGAGTTAGGATAAAAACAAAACAGAAACAGCTAACAGGTCGGCCTTCAGCCCAACTGAGGATTCCATGCAAACAATATTTACTGAGTACCCACAGGCTCCATGACATGAGAGAGGGAAAGTAATAAAAATCAAATTATATTTCTCTACTTGTAAGCAAGTTACATACTTGTAGATACATGGAATACATAAAATGCTCTTAAATCCACATAAATCACAACATTTCCACAATGTGAATATCCACACCTTCAATCTATATAGCACTCCACTGTTTTTAAAACATTTCCACATAAAACATCGCATTTAGGGGCCTCTGGGTGGCTCAGTCAGTTAAGCATCTGACTCTTGGTTTCGGCTCAGGTCATGATCTCAGGGTCATGAGATGGAGCCCTGCATCCGGCTCTATGTTCAGCAGGGAGTCTGCTTGAGATTCTCTCTCTCCCTCTCCCTCTGTACCTCCCCACCACCTCTCCCTCTCTCTCTCTCAGAAAGAAAAAAAAAAATCTCATTTACTTTGGAAGTGAGCTAATCTAGTTAGGTTAGAGTTACGTCAATGGCTGGCTGTCCCTAAAAGCTTTGGGAGCACGGGGCGCCTGGGTGGCTCAGGCGTTAAGTGTCTGCCTTTGGATCAGGTCATGGTCCCAGGGTCCTGGGATGGAGCCCTGTGTCGGGCTGCCTGCTCAGCGGGAAGCCTGCTTCTCCCTCTCCCGCTCCCCCTGCTTGTGTTCTCTCTCTCGCTGTGTCTCTCTCTGTCAAATAAATAAATAAAATCTTTAGATCAAAGTTTTGGGAGCATAGAGCCAAGGTGATATTGAAGAAAAACAATGTGAGGGTAAGAAAGACCTGCTGCATTGGATACCAAGACTTATTTTAATTCAATAGCAAATAAGACAGGTTAGTTTTGGCCCAGGTGAGACAAATGGAGCACAAATAGACCCAATCCTTCCAGGGGCTCTTACAATGTGAGAGTGACCACGAAGGTGAGTGCAGAAAGCAAGGCCAGTCCAGTAAGTGGGGCTGAGAAACTGGTTATCTTATTTAAAAAAAGACAAAACACAGAATCAGCTTCCTATCTCAGACTTGACAAATAATTCATCTCGAGCAGCTAAAGGTCAAAATGTTAGAAATAAGACTTTAAAAGTTTTATATGAGAATAGATGAGCTTTATGACTTCAGAGTAAGGAAGACTTCTTATCACAGAAAGCACAAACCATCAAGAAAAAGATTGATAAATTCAGCTACATAAAAATTAAAAGCTTCTGCATAAAAAGGTTAAAAGATGGGCCACACAGTCGATGCTATTTATAACATACATAACTGATGAATTATTATCCAGAAGATGCAAAGAATTCTCAGAAATCAATGAAAAGAGAGAGAAAAGGAGAGCGCCATGCATGTGGGTCCTGGCAGCGGGAATCAGAGCCTCAGTGAGTCACCAGCTCCCACACAGATCTCACCCCTGATGCCCTGCGGCAGGTAGGGATGAGGAGCCCCTGGACGTCGTTGGCTGGGGAGTGCGGAGTGTGCACTGCACACCGATCTGGAGAGAACTCGGTGGTATTTGGTCAAGTTGAAGATCAGAGGCTCCACAAGCCAGCAGCGTCGCCCCAGGTCTGTGCCCGAGAAAACGCCCTCCTCCACGTGCACAAGGAACGATGTGGCAGATCCTCAGAGAGGCATTGCTCATAACAGAAACAGGAAAACACACGGCGCCTGTCCACAGGAGAACTGCCAAATGTTTGTATGGTGGGCAGCAAAACACCACACAGAAGCAAGCACAGGGAACCGACTTGAAATGATCAGCACGGACATATCTCATCAATGTAGCATGGAGCGAGCTGCATGAGAATACGTGCGATGCGGCCGTGTAACACAAGCCCCCCAGACAATCCTATAGAGTGTCGGGATATACACAGTGGGAACGTGAAGAAATCAACCGGGATGATGACATCAAATCCAGGACAGGTGTAACCTCTGGGTGATGGACCGGAATGAGATCGGGCAGGTGTGGATGGGGGCTCGCTGTATCAGTAACATTTTATTTCTTAAGCTGAATTATGAGGACATATGTATTTGTTACAATAATTTTTATTTGTATACATGTGTGAAATATTTCATAAGAAAAATTGGAAAAGGAGTAAAGTTAATATTTCTGTTTGTTGAATTTGAGTATGTTTTCTGCAGAGCAGGGGGCTTACCCAGAGTGTGGAATGTGGAGAGAAAGACGTTGTTCAGGGTCATAAAGGCAATTTTCAACCTTTGATGTCCGTGGGCCCTGCCCCTGGGTTCCCAGGGAAACTGTACTTTAATGTTCCCCAAGGTCAGAATGACTTCACCGAACTTCAAAGCATGGGCTGTTTCTGCCCTGAGCATACATTGTACATCTGCTTCGTTAGCAAATAACCTAAAAGAAACATTTCAAACTAAAGATAAGAGTAAAAATCTCCCTTAGTTCTCACACCTCCGAAGCCTGCAACTTTGCATAAAGCACAAGACAAAGTTTGTAATTTTCTGGAATGTCCTTCCTCGTGATGATTTGTAAGTCTCGATGTAACAGAACACATGTACAACCCTGTGTTACACATTCCCTCTCCTGAGCTCTCTGTTCTTTGTGAAGATTGTGTATCCCAGGCAGGTGTCCTCACTTGGGCTCGGATAAAACTCTCTTCCTTTTTTTAAAAGACATTCTCAAAGGTTTATTCATTTTGTGTCAGCAAGGGTCACCTCGGAATTCATCCGGCTTTCCCTCTCTGGATGAGTTCGTTCGAAGCCTAGGAGGCCTCAGTGTTTGTAAGCGCTGACATTCACGGAAACCTACATAGGTTGTTAGTGTTAAGTTTGTCTGCAATGATGACACAAGCCCTTAGATTAAAGGGCCCCGGGATATCAAGCGCGGAACATTCTACATCCCTGTGAACTCCCTGTCTCTGAGATCTCTCTACGGGGACCCACATCATGGTTGCCGAGGGACAAGGGGAGCTCTGCAGAGACCCACCACGTCCGTCCTTGTCCTGTGCGGGCTGTGGCGCTCCCAGAAAACACTGTGTTCCCCACGATTGCTCGGGAAGCTGATGCAGTCTGAGTGTGTGGGGGGGGGCACTGCTCAGGGAGGGGCAGGTGGCTCCCTCCCAGTTCATCGTCCCCCAGACGCAGGGGGCTGGTGTCGGACATGGGATCCCAGTGCTTCATTTGACTCTGAAATGGGATAGAACTGGGACGGCAACGGTGCAGGTGTCCTTTTGGAGTCAGGACACCTGAGAGCTTTCCCGTGGGACAGCTGGGTTTCTGAGAGGTCGTGGGGAGGATTCCGTCCGTGGATTTTCCCAGCGTCCGACACCTGTCATTGGCAGGGCGCGTTCGAAATACGGCAAGCCAAGGTCAGGTGGAGCTCAGGTAGGAGCTGGGCAGCCCGAAGCACCACCACGGAGCCTGGGGGGGCCCACGCACACGGCGCACCGAATGAACTCCTTCAGCCTGCGCACAGGATGTGATGTCAGGGACGGTGGAGGGGCCGGGGACCCTGCCCCCAGCACCTGTCAATGGGGCGCCCAGTGCTGGGCGGCAGAGCCGGGGGGACTGCCCTTGGAAGGGGTGAGGCTGCAGCTCAGCACTTCTCCCTCCAGACCCCTTCTAAAGGTCACCAGGAAAATGGGATGAAAAGCCAACATTTACTATGAAAAGAAGAGATTTAATACAACAAAGAAAAGCTGCATTCTTACTAACATTCTGTGACAACATTCCCAGGAGGAGACTGTTCCACTGTGAAGTTTTTAACTATGAGCGGCACTATTTTAAAATACACGTGTACTAACACATTCCCCGTGCAGACGGCTCTAGCACTGAGATGTGGTCTGAACAAATGGTCTGGAAATAACTGCTTTACAATTAGTGTGTGGACGTTTCAAGTTTACTTAAATGGGAACATCATAGTTCACTAATAAAAAGTAAGAAAAACATCTTACTTTCTTTTAAAACTTTCCCCCCAACACAGGATTGCTCATGCGACCTATTTGGTCGTTTGGAGTGAGCCTGTGGGAAACTAAAAAAAGGAAGAGAGAGAGAGAAGAAAGAAAAGAAAGGAAAGGAAAGGAAAAGAAAGGAAAGGAAAAGAAAAGAAAAGAAAAGAAAAGAAAAGAAAAGAAAAGAAAAGAAAAAAGAAAAAGGCCAGAAGCAAATAAAGGAATGAACTCCACATTTGCTACTGTGTAAAGTGGCCCACGGCTCCCTGACGGGGTGACTGCAGAATCGTGAGCTAAGTCCACCAGTTATTAGATGGTTGACCTCGGTCAGAGCGGATGGGAGAACCTTCTGGCTGGGCCACGGAGATGGAGGTGAGCCTGGGATGGGGGGGTCTGGGAGCTTGGGCCCATGGACCTTCAGCAAGTCACCTACAAATGGTGCGCTGCCTCACATGCAAGGCCGAGTTAATAAAAGGGCGTCCATCACGGGGCTGTGCACTGTGAGGCTCAAACATAATATGTAATGTGCTCAGAGCACAGTGCACATGAGGTCTGGGGAAGAAAACCACGATCAAGCCTGAATTTATTTATTTTTTTTAAAGATTCTATTCATTTGACAGGGAAAGAGCACAAGCAGGGGGAGGGGCAGAGGGAGAGGGAGAGGCAGACTCCCCACTGAGCAGGGAGCCCAATGTGAGGCTCCATCCCAGGACTCAGATCATGACCCGAGCTGAAGGCAGACGCCCAACCGTCTGAGCCACCCAGGAACCCCTGAATTTTCTTTAGCAAAGTAATTATTCACACTACTCAAGACAACGAATAAGACTATAAGCCTGTGCCGTCCAGAACATCAGCTAGGGGCTCCATGGGCCGCGGCCCCACATAGCCTTGGGGCCCGTGCCCCATTCCCTCCCTCCACGGGCGCAAAGGGCACACTGCTCTCCCCTGCATAGCTTTCCATTCTTGCATTCACGCCCCCACTCCTGCCTCCCCTGGAAGCACTGCCAATCAGACTATCTCTGAAGACTCTGCCCACATAGAAGTTGTAACTTGCAACCAAGTTATCTGCATTTGGGTCCTGGTTCCGAAGGCCCACAGGCATGGTCTCTGGACATTTGTTCATCATATCAGGGAAGACGCCTGCCCCCAGACACTCTCCTTTTTTCAAAAACCTGCAGTTTCACAGTAGGTTCAGAGTAGGTTCCTACTGTGATCTATGCTACATAGGACATAAAATCTCACAGCACCAAAATTATCTCTAGACTATTACTCTTATCTCCTCAATTAGATTGTAGGCTCTCAAAAGGTAACATCTGGGTCATCACTTAGCCTAAAAGATCAGATTCAATATGGGGTCCTAAAATTCTGACTTGGAACTTAAAAACTGCTTGTTAAGGTTTAATCCAATTAGAATATCAGAATTTACATTTATAAATCTCTATGAGATATTCCTATTTAAGTCTTATAATATCATGTTTTCTATCTAGGCACTTAAAATTTGATGTGACATTATAGCACAAAATTAACACATAAACTATGATTCTAACAGTAAAAGGGCATGCGGGGGTGGCATTTTAAATAGAAGTGTGTGCAGGAACTCTCTCACACTCCCCTTTATGCATTCAACTGGGATGTTTCAGAGGTGACAGAAAAATAAAAATAGCATACAAATTTAATTGAAAAGAACAAACCAAAAGGTTGCTTTCTGTGGTGATAAGACTTGAGATGAAAACATACGACTAATGATTGAGATATAAAGGCATTAGCCTGCCCAAGATAGGGCAACCCAAACAGAAAGCTTGTTACTTTGCAGGTTGAGGTGAACTTAGCTTAAGACACAAAGTTGCCACCCGTTTTCAGATTTCCAGCCTCTGGGCTGATTCCCTACTGGAGGTTCAGAACCATGGTTAATGTCTAGGAAACTAGAGTCAGCCCAAGGCCCCCATAGATGGGAGCAAGGGGAACTCCCCAAGTTAGATTCCTCAATACATTTCTGTTATAGGTACAGCCCAGGGCTATAGTTTCAGCAATTCCTGTCTATCTGAAAATAAAATGGTAGACATCAAACTATTAAAATAGATCAGGGGTGCCTGGGTGGCTCAGATGGTTGGGCGTCTGCCTTCGTCTCAGTTCATGATCTTGGGGTCCTGGGATCGAGCCCCGCGTCAGGCTCCCCGCTCAGCAGAGAGTCTGCTTCTCCCTCTCCCTCTGCTTGTGCTCTCTCTGTCTCTCTCTCTCTCAAAATGAATAAATAAAATCTTTAAAAATAAATAAATAAATAAAATAGATCAGATTTCGGCCTTCTGTACGCTATTTCTTTTGAGACCCACAGACCAGAGTGCTCGTAGAGAGTTGAAATTGATTCCTTTGAAATATTCCTACCTGTTCACCATGGGGAAACCAAGCTAAAGAGACCCCTTGCCTTCCTTGCCTTATTAGATGAGAAAAACAAGTAGCACTGATAATTTAGTCCTGCACAAACATATCCTGAACACAGCACCCTATGGAAACCTGGATGCCTAAGCAGCATTGCAAAGGGCAACAAAGGGACTCAAACTATGGCAGAAGGCAGCTAACACAGATGTTAAGGCTAAATGGTTGCAAATGACGCCATCAAGAAAGTGAAGACAGCCCACAAAGTGGGGGGAAATACCTGCAAATAATGTATCTGATAAGGGACTCATATCTAGAATATACAAATAACACTTGCAACTCAATAATTTAAAAAAATCACCTAAGAGGTAAAAATGGTCAAGTGATCTGAAGAGACATGTCCCCAAAGAAGACACGGCCAATAAGCACATAAGAAGATGCCCAATCCCACCAATCAGTAGGGAGACACAACTCAGCCACAGTGAGATACCACTTCACACCCACCAGGATGGCTGTAATCCAAACCGTGAACAAGAGAAGTGTCGGACCCCTCCATCACGGCTGGACTCCTCCATCAAATACTGCAGCCACTTTGGAAAAGTCTGGAAGCTCCTCAGAAGCTTAAGCACCGAGTTACGATCTGCTCTTGCAATCCCACATCTAGGTATACACCCAAGAGATACGAAAACATACGTCTGCTCAAAAACTTGTACATAAATGCTCATCGCAGCTTTAATCACAGAAGCCAGAAAGTAGAAACAAGCTAGACACCTATCAGCTGTGTACTGGGTAAACAGTACATGCTGCGTCCATTCAAGGAGATGTCTGGCCACAGACACCTGCGGCTACATGGATGGACTTTAGGAACATGATGGTAAGTGAATGAAGCCAGTCACAAAACCACCGATTTCACTTATAGGAAATGCCTCAAGTAGGCCAATCTGTAGAGACAGCAAGTAACTCGTAGCTCACTAGAGCTGTTGGAGGGTCAGCGGAGGGGAAATCAGGTGTCACAGCCATTGTCCAGAGGTTCCACTTGGGGTGAGGAAAAGTTCTAGATTGTGCTGACGGTTGTACAACTCTGTGAAGACCAAAAACCCTGGCGTGGACACTCATCTGGGTGAAATGTATGGGATATGAATTAGATCTCATAAAGCTGTTTATAAAAGCAAGAAAAAATTCATGGCATTCAAGGGAATGTGGAACTAAACAATGCTGAGGAGATTAAAAGAAGGGACTTTCTTGGCGACTTTTATGAGAGCTCAACTTAAACATGGTGCACAGTACATTTCTCCTTGTGCATCTAATTTCAAATTCTGAGTCAATTCTCAGAAAAAAATGTGGAACTTTTCACAAGGACCCCCCCAGGAGGCATGGCTGGAGCTACAATGGGCAATCTCCCCGGGATATCTGCTCACTGACGATGCCAGAGAATTTAGGATGGAAAGGAGAACACAATTAGGCAATGGAGCGTCCCCCCCCGCCCCCCCCACAAGGGCATGAAGGAAGCTCCCTCCACCACTGAAAAAAACAGGCAGTCAGCAGGTTAGAAGCTCGAAACCTCTACTCATTCGTATGGAGGTACCAAGTATCCTTTTATCTCTGTAAACAATCCAGTTTGGTGCTACAAAAATAAAAAATGCTCAACTCAAAATTCTCACATCTAATTTAACAATCTATTCATATGTGGAAGAAACAAATCCACATCTGAGAATTTCCAGTTACAGATTTGGGATTATTTCCCTCTGTGAGGGAGACAAAATCAGGAGTAACATTTGAGTCTCTGGGGACATATAACATTTTGACTATTGTTTGGATCTGAAAGGCCATTAAAGCATATGTCTCTGGACACCACACAGATAGAGGCAACATTCTGAAATTGGTAAAAGGGTCTAATGGCTTTTTTCCTCTGAGTCTTACAGAACTTCCCCTCATTTATTTCTTGCTCCGTTCTTCTTTAAGGAAAAACTTCCTCAGCTGTGTTAGCCTTCAATCTTGGCCCCTCACAGATGTGGAATTATTCTTTAGATGTTTATTCTGTTTCTTCTAAAGTTGATATATATTTAGACAGAAAGCCATGTTTATTCCGAAATCCAAACAACCAGGAAGCTAAGGATACTTTTTTAAGAAGAGAAAAAAATCAAACAGGTGTTGGCAAGGGTGTGGAGAAAGGGGAACCCTCCAGCACCGTGTTGGGACTGGGGCAGCCCCCGTGGAAAACAGTGTGGAGGCTCCTCAAAAAAATGAAAATAGAACCACCCTATGATCCAGTCATTGCACTACTAGGTATTTATCCCAAAAATACAAAAACACGAATTCGAAGGGATACGTGCAGCCCCATGTTTATAGCAGCATTATCTACAATAGCTAAACTATGGAAGCTGCCCAAGTGTCCATCGACTAATGCTTGGATAAAGATGTGGTGTATACACAATGGAATATTACTCAGCCATAAAAAAAGAATGAAATCTTGTCATTTGCAACAACATGGATGGAGCTGGAGAGTATGATGCTAAGTGAAATAAATCAGACAAAGACAAATACCATATTTGTCATATGTGGAATTTAAGAAACAAAACAAATGAGCAAAGGAAAAAATGAGAGAGAGAGAAAGACACCAAGAAGCAGACTCGTAACTACAGAGAACACACTGATGGTCACCAGAGGGGAGGTGGGCGGGAGGATGGGGGAAATAGGCGATCGAGAATAAGAGTACACATATTGGGATGAACCCTGAGGAATGTGTAGAACTGTTGACTTACTATATTGTACACCGAAACTAACATAACACTGTGTGTTAACTATAGTGGAACTTAAAATAATTTTAAAAAATGAAAGAGAAACATGAACTGACCATAAAGAGCTAAACAATTTAAGGCTGGGGATTTATTTTGAAGTGCAAGTTCTAGAATATATAATGGGGTCAGCCCAAATTCAACCTGATGTCCACTGACGTCTGGAAAATGCTCAGGTGGGGGGGCAGTGGGGGGCTCTGTTATTTCCACTCTAGGACTAACGGGTGGAGATGTTTAGTGCTTCCTCTGTGGATCAAGCTTTGTCTCAACTGGTGGCTTTCATGCTGGGGTTCTCTAGGACCCTGGGGTTGTATGGCCCGGCCTCCCACCCATGGGGGAGCCAGGGGCGAGAGGGAATGCACAGGGAGATGAAGATGCCCCCTCCTCCACAACCAGAGCGGCTCTTCTCCAAAGTCTGTCTCATATACTGTGGCTCTGCACATGATGTTTGAAAACAGTGTTCCAGGGTGTGAGACACAAGCAGAAACCTGGATTTAAATTTACTTTCAGGGTCGTCACGGAAAGGACTGCCGGACTGTCTGGCGATTCCGTCGTCCTTCCAAGATATAACACTTGTGGCTACAGCGGCGAACACCATGTCTGATATTTGTACTGACGACCTAGGGACACTGAAACATCGAAAAGTCTCTTATATATGACCCAAAGCTTGATTTTATTCAGAAAAGTTTTGCTATCAAGTATATTTTATTAACCTGTAATTATTTGAAAAAGGGGAAATCACAAACTGGAATATTCCTGTAATCAGAAAATACCTTTCTACATCTATTTCAAGATCAAGAGAATTTATTAGCTTCGGATCACTTGTTCTCTTTTACACATTTTTCTGATCATTCTTACCCTTTTTTTTCTTGTTTTGATTTTTGTTCTCTACGCTCATCTCCTCACTAGATCTTTTGCTATGTAGTTCAACGCAGGAATGGCTTCCCAGATACAGCAATACTTCATGGTAAATAGCATGTAAACAGGTGCGCTGAATTGGTCACGTGAGCACGTGAGGCACTCGGTATAACGTGTGGCAGACCAATTTAATAAATGTATAAAAAGCAAGTTATTACTCTTGTCACACCCAAGCAATGTGACAAGATCATGAAAAGTAAAAGCAAATGGCTCTTGTTCTTTCCTGTGAATAAAGTAATCCAGCCAACATAGACAAGGCGATAGAGTGGGGGTGAAAATTAAGGTGAATCTCCTGAGTTTTGAGAGAATTAGTTGACCATCACCTACAAGCACAAATCAAGAACACAGTTCAGAGGAAAGAACTCAGGATGGTAAATGAAGATAAGATCCTAGGAATTAGTTGACATGTTTCCTGATGCTGAACACTCCTGAATGCATTTAGGGCGAAGTTTGTGGGTACCTCCGGGGCAGAAAAGGTGGTCTGTGCATGAGTCTTCATATATCGTAGTTTTGTAGACTGTTTTATACGACCATTTCCTTCTAATAATTTATCAAAATATGGTCACTACAGTTAAAAGACAGTGCTGGTGAAAATTTGGCCATAAAAGTATGTGGAAAATAACAGCAAAGAAAACAATGTTATAATGTTCTCATAAAATTTATTCTATAAAAAGAGTACATGCATATCCACCTATTAGGTACAGTTATAACCAAATAATTTTAAGAAGTGGGGAGCTAAGTATGACAAAACAATTTTCCTAGAATCAAGACCCATTTTTATCTTGTTTTTCTTTTTAAAGATTTTATTTATTTGTTTGACAGAGAGACACACAGTGAGAGAGGGAGCACAAGCAGGGGGAGTGGGAGAGGGAGAAGCAGGCTTCCCACCGAGCAGGGAGCCTGATGCGGGACTCGATCCCAGGACCCTGGGATCATGACCTGAGCCGAAGGCAGATGCTTAACGACTGAGCCACCCAGGCGCCCCAAGACCCATTTTTATCTTGTTTTGAATGCTTACTTCTTTATATTATTATTTATATATTCTAGATTTTAGACTGGAGATTACTGTGAGAAAGAAAAGTTGACAGAAAAGGAACAAAAGTATCCTTAGACCCAGTAAACACACTGAAAGAAGAGAACAATGATTGCAGACATGTAATACCTTTCATCTGTTTCAATGAATGAAAACAACCTAACTTTAATTTTCCCCAAGGTATCACCTCAATTAAATTGGAAAATCTGAAAAAGCATTTCTCCTTTGTTTTGAAACATCAATTTAAAAACATTATTATTGAGTTGTCCAAATACACATCCTATTAAGGCATGTTCCTATTCTATCAGAATTCTATCAATGTTTCTAAAAGGGTTAAATAGTATACGACCTATGTCCATTTATGCTAAAGAACTGGTACCAAAAATGCAGCAGCAGCACCAAGTGCCCCTCCCGGGGAGCAGCATTCGGCTGTGATTCCTCCGGGGACCTGCCCAGCATGCTCTGCTCTGCCCCTCACTGCAGTCTTTACCACGGTGACACAAAACCAGGGCAAAGGGGGGAAATAAGATGGAGTGGCAGGCACCTCTTCTCGGTCATTTTAAAGGCATCAAAAGCTTTGTGGTTTAGTGGAACGATCAGTTCTCTGGGTTCTGAAACCCAGGACTCCTGAAGGGGCTGGGCCTGCTGACCTCCTGAATTGGCTCCCTCGGGACAGGGCTGGGAAGGGGCCACACATGTGACCTGAGCACCGTATGCAGCAGGCATCTGCTCCAGGGTCTCTAGAACTCAGACACAATGTATACCTCATATGCGGGTCCCCTTCTCATTTTTTAGACAGAAACATTGCTGGGATGGCATTTTCCTGGCCCCTGTACGCAGAACAGGTAATGCGGCCTGAACATGTTATTTTGGCTCTAATGTACATCCTAATGGTTGAGGGCATGTGCTTTGGAGGCAGCAGAACCGAGTTTGAGTCTGGATTCTCCATTTATAGTACGATCAGCACGACCCCTGTCAAGCTGTCTGACGTTTAGTATTCAGTTTCTCATCGGTAAAAAGAGTATAATTTACTTACTTTTTAAGGGTTCTTATACAAAGCTAATTAAATCATATGTGTGTTCCAGGATGGTTTTATTTGCATAAGCGAAAACTCAAATGAAACTGGCTTAAACCATAAAAGGAACTGGCTAGGTCGCCTAAGTGTCCCACGGTAATACGGACTGCAGGGGTGGGCTGATCCAGGGCTCCGGTTTCACTTCTGCACGGTTGGCTCTGCCCTCCTCCGTGTGTCGGCTCCATCCGCAGACTGGGCTACCTCATGGTCTCCTACACGTACCCACACGAGTACTTACAAACACATGTACCCATAAACCTACGTGTATAGAGACTGGATCATTTTGTTCTAACCCCCAGACTGTCAAAGAGAATATTTCATACTCTGCTAAGAAAGAAAACTTGCATAAATCAACTTTCAGACGGCTCTGTTCCCTGCACTGCAGGACCTAGAACATGCACGAAGGCTTGTGGACTGGAAGAATCGTCGTCATGCTCCTCCTGGTTTTGCCTCTCCTTCTCTCCTCCCAGATGGAGGCTCTGGGAGTGTGCCGTATCTGCCGCCAGGTCAGTGACAGCGTGCGTCTGGGGACGCGACCGGCACGCGGACGGTAACCACAGATCGCCACGTGTCTGCAAACACGAGGAAGAGCTGCCAGTGATGATAAGGACCGCATGGCAGGGACGTGCCCAGAGTACTTTGGTTATGCAGACTTAGGGGAAGTACGACGACGCCATTCTGGAATCTTTCATCACCGATACTGTACAAACTCGAATCCCTCCTCGGTCTCCTAACAACGATTTTCCGCTGTTGTGTAGATGATAACCCCTTCTTACATTTCTGTAAAGCTTTAGCTAGTGTCGAATGGCACCAGCAGCCGTCAGGGACGCCCCGCGGGGTGTGAGCGGAAGGCTCCGGCCTGGAGACCTCCCCGGGCGCCCACGAGCAGCCGGTCACCTGGACACACGAACATCCTCTGCGTTCTCTGACTTCAGATTCACTGTCAGTGTCTCCCCAACGTCCCTCTCCAAGTCCTGTTTTGTTTTCCCCTCCGATTTTTCTTTGGTGTGGCCACCCCTGGATCCCAGAGCTCTGCCCACCAGTCTTGGTGTAAGCTCAGGGCAGCAGGACGGAACTAGGTTGTCCCCGCTTACAAGAGTCTAGGGGGGACTCCTGAGTCCTGCTGGGGAAGCTCACGGCTCAGCATGTCCCCAACCCCGTGTCTGCCCGGTGTAATGTAAGCAACCAAATAGCACCTGCAGTATTCCCGGCCCCTCCACCATCTGCTGACAGACGTCGGCCCTCCCTGCAGGGTAGATACGAGGAAGATTGCAGGCCATGGAAAAGCAGAAGACACCTGTAGACACGCTGAGTTCACTCCAGGCTCACGTCCCATCCCTCTGTTCTGTGCCCCTGCCCTGCGCCACCTTCCTTCCCTCTCGGCTGCGAGCAGTCCTGTGTCTCTAATGTAGGTTAGAGATGCCTCTGTGGAGCCCACGGGGAACTCTCCATCCATTCCCGTCTGCCGCGCTGTGTTCATGCTCAGGGAGGGAGGGCAGTGGGACTCTACAGTTTGGGTGTCAACTGCTTCCCACATTTTGATGTTCTTTCCGAAGTGGCCACTACCAAATCCTCTCCATGTCAGTCTCTGGTCTTCCTTTCATGCATCCTTCTCCGTATGTCTGCCCACCTGCCCCTGCTCCCCTTCCGTGTCTGCCGACTGCACTCTCCCCATCGTTCCCTCCATCTTCCCTTCTCCTTGTTCCCCGTCCTTCTCTCTCCTCCATGCCCACCCCTTGATTATTTCTTTTTTAAAAATAAGTTATTGTTTGGTGTTATCAGACCACACAGAGAAGGGGCACCTGGGTGGCTCAGTTAGTTGAGTGTCTGACTCTTGATTTTGGCTCAGGTCATGATCTCAGGGTCATGAGATCGAGACCCACGTCGGGCTCCATGCTCACTGGGGAGTCTGCTTGAGATTCTCTCTCTCCTCTGCCCTTCCCCTGCTTGTGTGCTCTCTAAATAAATAAATAAATAAATAAGTAAGATCTTTAAAAAAAAGAACACACAGAGAAGGCTTAGCCTGAGGAAAAGGAGGTGTCCATTCATATCAAATTTTTAGGACCTTTTCTGGTATTTCAAGTCCTTAGTGAAAAGCATGTGTGCAGACTTCCAAAGTTGGAGGGGAAGCTTGGTCCAGGAATCAGGAGAAATTCCACTGCTGACACATGCCCTCCTCTGCTGGACCCCCTCACTTGAAGTGCATTGGCAGTCTGACGCGCTGTTCGACAAGCCCGCGGACGGCAGGGCCAGCGCTGGCAGAAGGTAACACTCAGTGCTGCAAACCCACTGCAGCGTGAGCCTCCTCAAACACTTCTGTCTACCACACTACTTTGCCAGCACATCGCTGTCTGGGGGCACCTTGACCTGGGACCGGCAAAGGAGAGCCCAAGGTGGCTCCCCAGCCTGCACCCTGTGATCTTCCCACTCAACCCACCGCCCTCCACGGCCTCGTCGTTGTCCATGGCTCCGCTCTCACTTAGGCTGGGATCTGGGTCTGGGGGAGCTGTGAGCCCTGCCAACCCTCATCAAAAGCAGCTTTCCTGCTCCTCCTGCCATCCTAGGGTCTGCTTCCCACACCCCATTTGGGAGGGGCTTTCCAAGGCAGATATGGCCCTGTCACTCCTCGGAAGGACCCCCTTCGGGGTGTCACTGTCTTTAGGCTGAGATCCGACCCCTCCTCGGCTCTGGTCCTCCTGCTCTGGGTGCGCCGGCCTGTGGCTGCCCCCCCAGAGACCCTGCACCTGCTTCTCCCTGAGGAACACTCAGAGACACCAAGAGCCGTGGCCCCACTTTGTCCCCCCTGCTAAAATGACCCCGGATGTTTCCTGGGCCACCCTATCAGAGCTTGCTCTCTCTGTGCCCCTGGCTTCCTGCTAACTCCGTGTGGCTTTTCTCCCCACACCGTCACTACTGGTACATTTTTCTATGTCAATCTGGCCTTTTCTCTTCCCCAGGAGAATGCATCTCCATGAGCACAGGCTTCACCCCTCGAGCGAGTGCTCCACAGATCTTTACCACGTGAGTGCTGGTGAGGCTGAGCTTCCCGGGTGCCCCACAGGCCTCTGAGAAAGCCGCGGCCACCGCTGGTGGTGGGTCCAGCCTCGCGCCAGGGAGGACCCTCAGACACACCGTGCTGACCCCGACAGGCCCCAAGATGCCTCACTTCCTGACATGCTGTCCTCCTGGAGGCCAGAGGACAGCCCATCGCCTTATGGTGCCTCTTCCACAACTGGGGGTCCAACTCAAAACCAGGTGACCTGCTGGGACGGTCCCATCTGCTGCTGTGACAAATCACAAACTCAGCCTTCCATCTGGCCAAGGATGCTGTGCCCCCCCCCCCCCCCCCCCCCCCCCAGCACGCCGGCCCAGTGTGCCACACGTGGACCCTGGGCTGGGCCCTCTGATGCTCCCAGGGCTGATGGGGGACTCCTGCCATCGGCGTCCCAGCAGGACACATGGCCGTGCTCACCACCTGCTGTTGTCAGCATTTCAGCTGAGTGTCCCAACTGGAAAAGAAGCGCGTGGACTCCCCTGGGTGTCGAGCCAGCGGGCCCTTCTCTGGCAAGCTGCAAAGAACACCTCGTTCCCGCACGCGCAGGTGCTTCTCTGGGTGTGGCTCCCTGCTTGCGCACCACATGTCAGGGTTCACGGGGGAAGGGAAAATGAGGAGGGAGCGTTTGGGGACGGAGGGAGGGGCAAGAAGAGCTTTTTATGACTTCTGAAGTTATCAGATAGGGTGGCTTTTCTCTTTTTAACTAAGGCACGTCCTGGGTGCAGGCAGCAGTGAGACTTCAGGTCACGTCAAATGAACAGCTGCCCTTCTGGAACTTTAGAGAACCGTGACCTTCCTGCCTAAACCATGAAGGAAGGACGTAAATCGTTCTTGGCCGGCAAGGGCTGACCCAGAGCAGCAACGGGAAGCAGCACGGGATTGCAGAGGGGGTGCCTGGAGGCTGCGGAGTGTGACACGGGGGCCCCGGAGGTCACGGGCACAGAGGGAGCCCCTCGGCAGAACCTGGCTCCTTCCGCTCCGTTCACCAGCTGGGAAGCCGTCTCGGGCGCCAAAGCTTTAAAGTGACATTATCTGTCACGAAAAACCAGCATGAGGACTTGGAGAGCTTTTACATTTGAGGAGAAACTGCTTTCAGAGAGTCACAAAAACCGTCTTCTTGGAACTAAACCCATTCTCCCGTAAGCACGAGCTTTGAAAGTAAAAATCCTTATTGGCTTTTATTGTTTCTCAGTTTTTAAAAATTGCTGGTGTTCACATATGTCACAATTTCTGAGATCTTAAGAGGTTAATAGTTTCTCAAACTTTTAAGATATTTTACTATGCTTTTAAAAATTTTAAGTGCTCGAAATGATTTTTTCCCACAATCTTTGCTGTGGGACGGCACCATCAGCAGCTACACTGGGCATGTAGATTAGATGCTACTTCTACGGAAAAGGTTCAAATGCGAACAGCAGCCTTACAGCTGTGAGCTGCCCAGCGCCGGACTGTGCTAAGCTGACGTGCACTTTTATAAGGATTTCTTCTTTGTTGCACGGACACAGTGGTTTTACCTCCCCCCACCATTAGTACTGGGTCATGACCACTTTTTCCTACACTTTAACTCCCTAAATGAAAGCCCTATAGGTAATTCCTAGGCACGTGGTGAACACTCAGTTAATACGTGAGGCCTCCAAGGACGTCACATGTGCTAGAAGACGGGCTGTGCACGGACAGCGTCCACATAGGACACAGCTGGACAAGAGTCCTGAGGGCTGCTCACGCCGTCCCTGGACGTAGAGCTGCCGGAGTGGAGCCTGATGGGTTCCCAATCAGCTGCAGGTTGGTTCCAAAAGGTTTTATGTAAGTTCACACATGGCCACAAAGCACTGAGCTAGCACGGAGGAGTCGGGCCCACATCGATGACAGCATCAGGGAGGACAGGTCGGGGAGCGCCCCAGGCCCAGGCCTGACCCAGCAGGAGGACATGTGACTTGGGGAATTTTACAAAAACCCAGAACATCACAGAAATGGGTGACTGAGCCCACACCACAAGGAAGACCTTCTCCCGTTGCTTCTCTATTCAACACCGTCCTCCCCCCAGATGTGATTTTGAACACAAACCACCCTCTATGTGAGGACCCAGGGCATCACGCTCTACTCCAACCTGGGTCATTCAGCAGTGACTACCTTTCTGCACCAATTCCCACAGAGCTTCTCTGTCCAAACCCAAGTGCTCCAGAGCCAGGGTCCCCCGGGGAAGGAGGTCGCCCTGTACTAATGCCTCCATGGAGGAGCTCTGAGCAAAGGGGGAGGCTGGGTGCATGGGCCTGGGCCTGGG
Organism: Phoca vitulina; assembly: GCF_004348235.1. Lineage (NCBI taxonomy): Eukaryota > Metazoa > Chordata > Mammalia > Carnivora > Phocidae > Phoca > Phoca vitulina. The sequence goes on along the minus strand of NW_022589712.1, from coordinate 2,785,350 downwards.
GGTGGCTAGTCGGGGGGCACAGCACAGAGGGTTGAGGGAGGGTCTGCGAATGGGTGGGTCTGGGTGCAGCACTAGAAGGGACAGCAGAAGGCCACACTCAGCCCTCGCTCTGTGGGTGGGACCCAGAGACAGTAGCAGGAAGCTCGAGCCGGCCCTGCCCATCACCCCTAGTGAGTAGAAGCCCCATCATGGTCACGGTGGCGTCTCCAATCTGTACCCCTTCTCCCTCCCTTGTACACATGCAAAATGACTACGGTTCATTCTAATGAGTCACTCTTAACGTTCTTATGCCAACCCTTGGAGTCCTATTGTCCTGAGCCTCAAAACACAGGCTGTTAAAGAAAAAAGTGCTAGGTACTGATAAAGATTTTCTGACAGTCTAGATCTTTCCAGCCATCGCAGCAAACCGCGAGCATGTCCGCGAGCCCTGTGCACATCAGCTTCCGCATGTCCTATGAGGTCGGACATTGTCATCTACTTCGCTGTTGGAGTGGATCCTACAAAGTCTTGATCGTGCAAGATCTAGAAACATAAGACCTAGAAATACGGAAGTCATGCCTGACCTCCTGCTGTTTCTTGGGGTTCTCTGGGGTGAAGGCAGTCAGCTCTAACCGCCAGAGCATCTCAGCAGCATACCTGCCCTGTTCCCTCAGGTCATTACAATCGCAGCTGACTGCGAGGAGCCGAAGGTGTTCTAAAAATAAGGGCTCTTTCTGCTACGTTCGTCTGGTTTTCTTTCCTCTGCTTTATCTTCAAAGTCAACCAAAAAGAGTCACTTTAGCAAGTCCCGGGACAGGAATGTCTCCCGGGGCACCTCTGTGCATTTGCCCTGTGGGGCGTGGCCCTGACGCACTTCAGTGGTTCACTGGTGGGCGGCCGAGCGAATGGGGTGGTCCCACAGGCACCAGCGGGGCCTGCACGGCTCCATGGGGCTTCTGCAGCCACCTTCTGGCCTCGCGGACACTTTCCCACACACGGACATGCCACTGCATCTTCGGGCCTCCTCTTGCCTTTTACTCACGTTCCTGAGTAACCTGCTTTCTTTTATGGTCATCTTTAGAAGGGGACTGTCCACACTATACTTCGGATGTGAAAATACATTTGGAAATCAATATCATATCTAACCTTAGCTGTAGAAGGTTTGCAACCATCTTGGGCCATAAGTGTTAACATGGGGACCTGAATGAGCAATTTTCTTAAGTAGTCACTAGAGCATTTCCACCATAACCATGCCAAAATAGAGTCTTTCAAAGTAGAATCCCTCCACCCCTCCCCCTTATAAATTCAGCTGCACATTTTAATGAGTACAAGCTGCAAGCCCATGGGCCTTGCGCGGTACGGTGTGGCCGGGGTGGTCTCAGCTGCGTGTCACAGCTCATGTGAACTGCAGAGACGCATTAAAGCGGGTCCCAGACGCGTGTGCTGGCTACTGTCCTTCTGAAACCCCCAGCCTGGAAATACGGCCCCTGAGTCATTCCAGGGGCGTGAAGCCTGCCAGTCTCATTCAGAGCCCTCTCTCCTCTGGAAACAGAAGAAAACACAACGGCCAACAGTCTAAGTGCTCATTCTCGGACTGAGTTTTGTGGATCTTGCTAATTTCATACGGGAGAACAGAGCAGACAAAAGAAAGGACAGTTCTTTTCTGTAAGAAGCCAGAGAATACGTACGAGCACCTCACCTCCTCTTCCAGCACCCCAGCCCAGCCATACTGGGTCAGTCCCCGAGCTGGAGGGCCGACCCCAGAACAGCGTGGACCCCCTTCTCTGTCATACAAGAGCTGCTATTCCATGAGGTACATTCAAAACGATGGCACTGTAGATGAAACTGTCACTCTTGGTAACCTTAACAGAGCTAAACTTCGGAAAAGCTGCTTTGTGGTATACTAACCTGAAGCAGATGTGTACTCCGAAGGGCAAGAGAGGCTGACAAAAGAGGAGAGAAACTCCGTGTTTCCACAATGTACTGCAAAACTCTTTACAGAGAGGGTCCAACAAAAGCCAGCTCTGGGCAACACCCCAGAATGCCAAGTGCAAACCCTTCCCTGACGAGGCCCATTTCACTTTTCAAGCATTTAATAACTAGAGGATGGCATTAGCATATGGTTGTCCCCGTACTGTAGCTGAGGAGGTAGGAGCTCAAAAGGATGACGTGCCTGGCGAGGCCGAGGGCAGAGACGAGGGGCGTGCCAGGTGGCCAGGAGAAGGGGTGGCCAGCAAGGTCGGGGTGCATCCAGTGGTAGGGAGCTCTGTGCAGGTGTGGAGGGACAAGAACACGGCCTGGGGATTCCAAGGACCCTTGCAAACCAAAGCTCGTTGGAGGAGTGGCCGCTGTGTATTTTCTGGGTAGAATCAAGTAGGGTTCTCTGATGAGTGGTGTTCCTGGGACACTCCTTCATGGATCTCAAGATATATATGCAAATTACCATCACAATAAGTACTGGCCAAGGAAGATTATTCTGACACCTGCTAAAGACAGCGAGGAAGACTCTATTCACCAGAGCACTGCAATGGGGTCTCGCAGTAGGAGAGCGAGACCGAGCTCGACTCAGATACAGGAAGGAAGAGTGGGGATTTATGGGCAAGGAGCAGAGCTGGAGGGTTGGTGAGGGCAGGGTGAGTCTAAACTGACCTCACAGGAATCTCACTGCAGGCAGGGGGTGACCAGACATCACCTGCGGAGTGGTGGGGATAAGGAATTCGGTCAGATATCGGGGGGGGGTGGTTCTCTCTAAATTGGCTCAGCAGGATTCTTGCTAACATTGGGCACTGCAAGGACGACGCAGGAGCCCAAGGTCGGAGCCTCGTTGCGAAGGGGACCCAGAGGAGCCTGACTAGTTTGCTGGAGGAGAGTCTTTGTCACGGCACATCTCGGGTGGTTTCAAACGCAGGCTCTTGTCTGCTTGGTGAGCAATCACAGGTTTGTGGTCCCTGGGCACGCATTCGCCGTCCAGAGCGCGGAGCGCAGGTGCCTCACGGCTAACTGCACCACCGCGACGCCTCCTCGCTAGCTCGGGGCAGGAAAGGCTTCTGACACAGCTGCAAACCAGACGTGATGAACCATATTTTATACTGAATATATTTGTGCCTCATCCATTTGCTTGATTAAATCACACTGTAGCTTTACAGACTATTTGTTGATAATTCCTACTTAAGTTTAATTTAATAGCTTTTACCAGTGAAAATGTATCAGCAAACATATAATGCCGGAGGAAAAATACAACACAACATAACCCAGCGTCATCAGAAATAAAAGCAGAGCGTTCTAGAGTATGTCTTTAGTGCCAGCCCATCTGTACTTATTTGACAAGCACAAAACCCTCGGGCCCAAGAGGAAGGTTATTTCTGGCTAAACCACTGGTTGCCAACTCCATACAAAACAGACCTGTCCTCAGTTTCCCCACATTTCAGAAGAGCTCTTTGCACCGGAGCAGCCAAACGTCCTGAAGAACCCACACCACACTGGTTACCAGGTCTTACCACCCAAGCCCCAAAGCCTCTCTCTCCACCTTCTCCCTGCCCCGGAGAGTTCAGACTTCTCCCACCCACTGAATAACTGGCCGCATCTGAGAACCGTGCACCCAGCATGCAAGCGGCAGGGTGAAACCCTGGGTGATAAGTCAGGTGATGTGTGCACTTCCATTTCTTTCCTGTGCTTCTGAAATCATGAAAAATACACTGAAACCCTCTCTGCCGGATCGGGGTGTGTGGTGGCAGACAGTCGGCACAGAGGCTTAGGAGAAGAAGGCATAAAGGAGGTGACGAAGACAAATGGGGGGAAATCTCAATATTTTTGGTTGTCTTTTCACATATTTTTGAACAAGCAACAATATTTTGGGGAGTTTTCTTTGATGTAAGGAGAGCAAGTATGTCGTGAAATTGTTGAGATAAGCTATATCCCAAAAAGCGACCACAAAGAAATTAATTTTAGTGTGTTTAAAATAGAATAAACACACATAAGCAAAACAGTAAGCAAATTAAATACTTATTAATATGGACTCTTTCTTGTGGTCTTCTCTGATTTTTTGTTGCTGTTCTTGTTGTCTGAAAGCCCAATAAAAATCAGGCCTCCCATAGAATTTTTGGGTGCTTTTACTGAAAGTACCTGAAAATTATTTTAATTAGAAATGGTTTTCCGGGAAACCACCCAAGATCTAGAAGAAGAGCTTACCTATCAAGCACCAAGAATAAACCTTAATGTTTAACTTTCCAGGAAGCTTTCTTTTTCTCCGTGACCAGAGCCAACATCACTCCCAGGATTTGCTACGAGTCCCTTAGCATTTACTTTATTAAGACATCATGCTTTCCTTTAAAAGGGGTAAGCAATTAAAATATATTCAAATGTGCACATAGACAACACTTGGTGACCTGCACCTGCAACCATGGGAAATAGAAATTAATCTGACAATCGATATAATTAGACTGTTTAAGTTACGGATGCCAGAAATTTCACACAGTAGATTCCATTCCTGGGTCTGCCTCTCTCACTAGATGTTAAGCTCATTGAGGGCAGAGATCATACAAAGATCACATCCTATGTACCAATTGCTTAGCATGATGTACATGGTATACGCTAAAAATTCTTGGTGTAAACAACCGAGCAAGTCTGTAAATAAATGAAATTCTTCCACTCAACAGCTTACCACTTATCCGTATCCCAGCTAAAGGACTTGCATTTTGTCCTTCTCACCCACCCTCAATTGTCTTTCAGTAAAAATGTCAAAAATGATAGGTAATAAAGAGAACCAACTCCCTGGTTTTGGTGACTCCAAACAAAATAACTGTTCCTGAAATGAACTGTCTTTGAGCATTGATCCCTTCAACAAACTGGTAGATAAATCATACTGAGTAAATAATGTCACTTTTTATTAATTTAAAAACTATATCTCCCCCCCATCGCCCCCACCAGGCACTTCCTAGCCAACCCTTCTCAACCTCCCACAGCCCCAAGCCAGGCTTCGGAGCTTGAACGTCAGACCCCTGGAGTCTCTCCTGGGGAAGCGAAGGCTGAGCCAGGAGGATGCCTTCCCAAAGCTCCCGAACTTGGGCTGCTGACACTGGGGCATTTCCTGACTCTAGAAGCCGCCTTAGCTCACGACGCCATGGGTTTGGGACCTGAATTGGTAATGCATTCACGGATTGGTGCAGCGGACTCACAGGGTGATACGTAAGAAAAGGAAGAGGAACACCGCCATCCAGCCAGACGATGGGAACTCCATCTCAGCAAATGGGGCCGATCCTAGTGAATGACGGTATTGTGTATGGAAGGAAGCCTGGGAGAAGTGATCTCTGGCCTTTTCTTCCCCTAAGTACAGAGGAAGGTCATCTAAACTATTAATTACCAGGCTGAGTGTTTCTTGAGATAGCACAAGCCATGGGTTCTACAGGCCACAGGGGCAATCTCAGGTTCACACCATGCCAGGAGACACCCAACACTATGAAAACCATCACTAAGCCCAGAAAATATTCATCAGGATCCATAGCTAACAATTGACTAACAGTGCCACCATCCAGACTCCATGTTAAGTCTTTACGTACGATAGCTCACACCCGTCACCTTAACCCTACGGGGCAGGAAGTACTAGCCCTTCTCCCAGCAGAGGGAAATGGGGCTCACAGAGGTCAAGGAGCAACCACCTGCTGTGAAAGATGCACATGAGAATCCAATTCCGGTGGATGTGATACAAAGCCCAGATGCACCTGGAACTTTCCAACTGCCAAAAAAGGTTCTCTAGAATAATTTCAGGTTGTGGAGCACCTTCCAAAATACTCCTCAGAGTAATTTCCTTTTAATAATTACAAGAGCCTTCCTTCAAGTCCCATCTAATACACGGTAAACTCCAGTAACCCCACAACCCAGAAGGGCTAAAATTAATAATAGACGGCCCATGCTCTTACAGCAAGAACTTCCTTTAAAACAGTCTAGGCTCAAGAGCATAAGCAAGTCCTTTGGCTTCCCTGGGCTCCGTTTCCTCATCTATAAAATGGGCTGCTGAATCAGGAGCTGGTTACACCTTCCAGGTAGGTGCTGAGGCTCTCAGGCAGTGAGGTCAGCGCCCTGAAGTCCGGGTGAAGGTCAGACAGTGAAACCTGATATCTTTCTAGGGCATGCACAAAGAAGTCTAGGAAAGATACCCAATTTCCCTTTAGAAACTCCAAAAATCACTCTTGCCAGAGTCAGTGATCTGGCCCTCTCAGTTGGGGCAATGCCGAGACACTATAAAAATATTTAAGCTATAATCCATAAACCGTTTCCAAATTTGATTAAGTAATCTGGCTTCTCTGTTGGTTAGAGTTTACCCAATGCTGGATTCTAGATTAAAGTTAAATTTAAAAGCAAGGATGAAAACATTAATTTTAATGTTTTAATAAAGATAATAGTGTTTTCAACTTAAAGTAACTACTGTCACTTTCCTGTTCATGGCACTAGATTCTGAATTCAAAAAACAAAAATTTTGTCTCTGTGTATATTTTACAAAATAAATTTCACAGAAACAATGAAAAAAAGTTGTTTTTTTTTATAATTTCATCAGTCCAAACAGGAAATATACATCCGTGCTAAGTGTTTTGTATGTCCTACTACCCAACCCCAAACTATTGACAGACCCCCCCCCCCTCCAAAATTTTACATTTTTTTGATGAGTGCTTCTTGGCCTACAATCTGCTGTGGATATGCAATGGATAAACAGGCTTCTCTGGAAAAAGATGGAGAGACAGCTGGGCAGGAATATGGAACTTGCTGGACGGAAGCACAGGGTCAGCCACTTATTAGATCCCCCACTAGGTGGAGGCACCATGAGGCCAGGACTTCTAGGACTTGTGGTTTTGGATCTACAATGCTGAGCACATAGCAGCCTTTTAAAAAGCAATTGCAGAATGAATTAGTTGGTAAGTTTTCAGCAAAATCCTCAATTTTTGGGCGGGGAGTCCCCCTATCAATAGAATGAGGATAGTAAAACATGCCTACTTGAGTTTTCACAAGAGACAGGTGAATGCATGTGTAGAGAACAGAGCATTGTATCCGAGCTATCTTTCTCAATACTTCTATCCGGCACCCAGCATCCAGGTTATATGAGGTGCTCATTGAGTGCGTGCTAATAGATCACATTCCTCTCTAGTCAGCTGACCTTCTGCCTATCTAATGGTGTATTTATGGTTTTTAGAAATTTTATTTTCACATTTATGAAACCTCATTTCTATCCCCCTCTTGGTTTCCCATTATGCTATTTTTATGAGGCACTTCCCAAACCCGGTTCTACAAGCTGAACCGTAACACTGGAGGTGAGTATATCATGCTGATGGGATTCCTGACCCTCCATGAGTTCAGCCCGGTATCTATTGCTGGTCTTCCTGAACAGCACTGGGAGTTTCCCCACCCGTGTGCCTCCCCTTGGCAAGGACAATAAATGAAAAGGAGACAAGGAGCTGTATAATAAACTTGGCATTTTGATGAATAAAAACTTACTGGGCATAAAGGTAAATACTGTCCTGGCTTTCTGTTCTTATCAATTTTAGCTTTTTAAAAAGTGCCTGAAATCCGGGAAAATGATTTATCTCACTAACTCGTGTTTAACTTCTGTCAATGCGAGATTTGAGGCAAGCCCTCCTCCATTATTTGATTAACAGTTGTATTTGTTTGAAAAATATGTTCTACCCTCAGAAACCAGCCACAAAGATCCTATCTAGTCCAAATCTGACTTAGTGATACCATAACAGAAACTTTTTATACGAGTAATTTCCTGTTGCATTCATGTCTATTCCTGAGCTTTGCTTAAAGATCTGGTGATTGTAACAACCCTGCCTGGTATCAAACACCATGGCAGCCAGGACAAAGAAAACCAAGAGGAAAAATGTGACATTGTTCCAATTGATTTGACTTCCTTAGAAATAAGTCAAAGCCGAGATAGGTGCCAGCCTTGTGGCAAAGGCCAGGGCAATGTCGAAGGGAAACACTAGGCTGTGTAGCCAGCCCCTGCCCCCAGCATCACAATCTCTCTCTCTCTCTCTTTTTTTTTACTTAAACACGTTCCACCGTTTGGTCATCTGTAGATTCAACAATGTAATTTGGACACCGGGATGAAGAGAACAAGATCTGATTGCTGAAATAAAAAAACACATCAGAGAACTGTCCACAGATGATTTTGGAAACCCAAAGATGACAAGATGAGGGACAGGAGAAAAGGACATAATTTTCAGGGTCCTCTGGGTTTCAGGGCGAATCTCTATTAAACCCGGGGCTGCAGGGATATTGCGCCAGGCACTTCGCTACTGAGCACCGTTTCAGACTGGCCCGAGTAGATTGTATTGTTACCTTTTAACATATACGTATGTATTATATATAGTCAATGCTACACTGATTTCAAATACACATACATCTGCACGATACGGTAGCACTTGTGTGGCTGCGGGCCACGGAAAGATAAACCCACCTCCCCATCCCCAGACCCTCAGTCGAGGGGAGCGCCGCGGGGGTTCTGTTTTTGGGACTTTGGAAGTGCCACACGGAGCCGCGGTCCAGCTGCACGGACCGAAACGCCCTCCCTAGCCCGGGCACCTATGTGGGCACGGTGACCGCTCCGCATCCTGCGCAGACCCAGGAACAAAATTAGTTAGAAATTCCCTAGGGGCAGAGTTTAGTGCCCGACGAGAACACGAGGACCGGTCCAGTTATTGCTAGGTCCCAACAATAGCGTTCGGTTTTAGAAAAACCGGACCGGCTCTCAAATAACTTTCACTCCCTGACATGGGTCTGTGGGTACCGTGCATGTGACAATAGAAAGGGCTCGGGATGGCTCCGCGACCCGCAGCATCCTCCAGGGCGCGGCGGGGACCTGGGTACCTGCGCACACAGAGGCGATGCATTTACCTCGAGGCGACTTAGACTGGAGCTCTTGGAGCGCGACTTCTTGCGCAGGTACACGGAGAAGAACCTGCGCACGGTGAACTTCTTCATGCTCAGGTCCATCGCCCCGCGCCCAGCCGGGAGGAGCCGCAGGCCCGGAGGACGCGCATTCCCGGCGCATCCCAGGCGCGCGGGGTCAGGTCCGAGGGCGGGTGCGCGCCGCCGGGGAGCCCGCCGCGGCGGCCATCGGCGCGGGGCGCGGGCTGCGGGCACAAAGGGCAGGCCGAGCCGGCCACCGCGGCCGGGGCTCCAGCGCACCCTCCTCCCTCCCTCCTCCTCCCCCTCCTCCTCCCCCTCCTCCTCCCGCAGGCTGCGAGGACCAGCCCCAGACAGCCCCGCCCCGCCCTCAGCCACTACCGCCAATCAGTGCCCGCCGCCCCGATGCTCCCTCCTCCTCCTCCCCCTCCTCCTCCTCCCCTGCCCCCTCCTGCTGCTGAGGCTGGTGCTGCCGCTGCGGCCGCCGCCCCGCGAGGACCAGCCCCGGCAGCCCCACCCCACCCCGCCCACAGTCACTACCGCCAATCAGATGCTCCCTCCTCTCCCTCCTCTTCCTCCTCCTGCAGCTGCCGGGGCGGCCGCCGCCCCGCGAGGACCAGCCCCGCCCCGCCCCGCCCTCCGCGACTGCCGCCAATCAGCAACCCCCAACCCAGGCGCTCCCTCCTCCTCCTCCCCCTCCTCCTCCCGCCCTGAGAGGACCAGCGCCGAGCAACCCCGCCCCGCCCCTGCCCCCTCCCCCGCCACTACCACCAATCAGCGCCACCGGCCCACCGCCCCAGGCGCTCCTCCCCGTCCCCCTCCTCCCCCCGCCCTCCGAGGACTCCCCGCGCGCGGCCCCGCCCCCCGCCCACACCCCCGCTCGGCGCCCTGGGCGGCGCAGGCCTGACGAGCCCGCGGAGCACGGCTGCGCTGCGCCCCGCGGAGGGTGCGGGCGCCTGCCCTCTGTTCTGCCCCGCTGCCCTGCTGGGCTGTTTTCTAGCTGGGGGGCGTCGTTATGGTGTCCTTCCTTAAAACAGCCACGTACACACGTTGGCATAATGCTCTTCTGTGCCGAACAAAACTTTTGTTAATTAGCAAACATTTCTGGAAAATGAAACAAAATCCGAGGGGCTCCGTGAGCCTTCGCAGGGCGCTCTGCACCTCTCCTCTTCCCGCCGCGGCCCCGCAGCCCGGGCGCCCGCACCTGGGGTCCATCTGTCACTCCCCGGGGTGAACGGACCCCCACGCGGTCTGGGGAAACCGCCGTTGGCAGTGCTTGGAGAACAAAGACACATCCGTTCTCCATGACCTCCGACTCCATATATAGAAAATCGTCCAAACGGATGACTTACTAGGCCCAGCACCGTGTCCTGAGGCAGGGCTCTCTGAGGCCGGCTGCTGGTTGTAGGGCTGGAGGGGATTTGCCTTAAAGGGAACACATTTCTTTTCCCCCTAGAAAGGCTCACTAGAGGGCTATAGACAGTTCCAGATCTTTGAGCTCAGAGCTCCGAGCAGCTTCTTCCGTTTTACTCTTGTGCAATGTGCACGTGTTGAGTCAATGTTTAAAATAAGGTCAAACAATGTCAGCACAGAAACATTCATGCATATGGTACTGTGTGACAAGATTTGCTCTTTTGCCAGGTAGACTGTGAAAAATCCCAAGTGTCCTGTCATCTGCTCGGCTAAGCCAAAGGTTGCATTAATCCCTGTAAAGGGCTATCTTTGCTAAAGTGAGTAGGGAGGGCGGATGCCCCAAATGAGAACTGACCATTTCACACTGCATCTGGGTCAGGAGGTGAGGTCACATAAGCTCTCTGGGGTTTAATGGATGCCACAGGCCGGGTAGTGGTGAGCGCAGAGTTTAGAGTGGACGCTGGGTGCTGCCACGTCCTTGCTTGGAGAGCCTGAGCACACTGGCCTGTTCTGTGTCCCCATTGTGCATCTCTAAGATAAAAATATGCATGTCAAAACTGGTTCCTGCGGGGCTCCCGGGTGGCTCAGTTGGTTAAGCGACTGCCTTTGGCTCAGGTCATGATCCTGGAGACCCTGGATCGAGTCCGCATTGGGCTCCCTGCTCGGCAGGGAATCTGCTTCTCCCTCTGACCCTCCCCCCTCTCATGCTCTCTTTCCCATTCTCTCTCTCAAATAAATAAATAAAATCTTAAAAAAAAAAAAAAAAAATGGTTCCTGCTTCCCTCAAGGGTTCTGCTGGAGGGCGATTATCCCTACTCCAGGAAACAGTGTCTTACCCCCAGAGCCTTCCCCTTTTCCTTGGCCCTCACTTGAGGCATCTTGTCTCTAAACAAGTGCAAAGACAGGCCAGGACTAGGCCATGTTGCCGCTCTGGCAGAGAGCAGCTGATGGTCCACAGACACTGGGCTGGTCACCAGCCCCTGGGATGAGGAAGGGGCCAGTTCTAACAAGCTTCACTGGGGGAGATGGGGGCGGGGACTGTATGCCAACTGTACTAGCGTACAGCCGTGCGCACAGCCCCTCCGTACACAGGCCCGCGGCCCCCATGCACCCCCGTGTCATCTGAAAACAGCAACAAAAGCTCCAGTGGTCTGGACTACTTCTTACCCGAGGTGTCTCGCGGAAACACGCAGCTGTGCTCTCTAGAGAAATCCACATTAAACCCAGGCTTCCGAGAATTCCCCCAGACGCGGTCCCGGTCCCTGCTCACTCCACGCCCAGGGCACCAGCGCCAGCGAAGCTGGCAGGACCGCTGCCCGCGGGACCGGACGCGAACTCCGCCTGCAGCATTTATCGGATGTAGAATGTAAGACGACAGAAGAATGAACCAGACAGCCCGGGAAATGCGCCCGTGGGGTGCTGGGCATGTGTGTGAGCCTCAGAGAGCAGACCCGCCCGAGCGGCGGGAGGCGGGGAGCTGGCTGCGTGGGGTGCGACCCGAGGCTGCTCCATGGGACGCACATCGGATGTGAAATATCCGAATTCTATCCACTGTCCCCACTGTGACTTGACCTTTCCTGAAACTCTGAGCCTCTAGAACAGGGTTCTCAAGTGGGCCTGACTTTGTCCCCCAGGGGGACACTTGGCAATGTCTGGAGACAGGTGTGGTTGTCACGGCGGGGGGGGGGGGGGGGGGGGGGGGCTAAAGAGGGGGGGGGGGGGGGCAGCGCACAGGGCAGCCCCTCTGCGTCCGAAAGGCCCGGGGGCCGAGTCGGAGAACTGGGGTGAGGTCAGCGCCGGAGGGGTGGGGCGGGGGTGGGAACCTGTGCTCCTTCCTCACGAGGTTGTCACCTACAAATGTGGCACTTCTGTGCAGTTAAAGCAAAATGTGGAAGTGCTCTGCAAATCGTAAACTGCTCACCAAAGTTGTTATTTGCTAAAATCCTAGAGTTTCACACAGAAAGCTACTGACATGACTGGGGAAGGAGTAGACCCCCAATTCTAGAATTTTTATCTGAAAGCTCCCTGTTAAACTATATTGTCCCCTGTCGGCACAACCGTTTACCCCGCGGCCCAAACTGGGAGGCAAGAATTACATTCACTTCTGGCGCTTCTTTATTCCCGAGGTCTACCGACGCACAGAGCCTTGTTGGTGCGACTTTCTCGGTAGTTTTCACATCTCCCCTTCTTTCCAGCCCTGCTCTCGGGGACATGGTTTGGGCCCCATCAGTTCCTGTCAGAATACAGTAATTTCCGGCTAGATGCCATCCCTCACAACCCATCCACTGTCCTGCTACTAAAAAGATCTTTCTAGAAGCAAACCGGGTCAAGTGACCCCATGCACCACAGGTGTCCAGGTCGTCCAGGAGAAGCGCAAACTCCAGAGCGGAGCAGGTGTGCTGTTCTTGGTCACCATTCCCTCTCCTCACCGTCTGCCCTCCTTCCTGCCCCAGAGCTCAGGCTGGGCCACGCTGACACACTACGTGAAGATGGGCTTCCCGTGTCCACCACACGGGGGTGCTGTGGTCACTGCCCGGGTGGGCTGCCCGTGTCCACCACACGGGGGTGCGGTGGTCACTGCCCGGGATGCCCGCCTGCCTCCACCCACTGGCATCGCCTCCCTCCCCCTTCACGGCACAGGGCCATGTCGCTCCCGAGAAACCTACCCAAACCCCTCCACGCTGCAGGCTGCGTGAGGGTGCCTTCCCCAGGCTCCCCGTTTACTCACAGCACCAGACGATGACTCTCGGCTTCTCTACCTGCCTCTCTCACCAACGAGGAAACACACAGGACAGCCCCCGTCTGCAACCCTTCCTACGTTTGTGTAAAGGGGTTTTGTGGTGACTACTTTCAGAGATCGGCTGGTTACCAAGAGCTGGGTCATTTCTACTATTTCATCTGTATAACATACTTAAAAAAACTGCGGAATGGACGCAGTGAACCCCATCTTATGAGGCTCAAGGAGCTGAGCCTACTGCCTAAACTTACACAGATGAAAGTGTCCAAGCACGATCTGCCTGTCTGTGAGTGCACGGCAACGTGTCTGGAATTCTACTAGGTGTGTATCAAAAGAAATCAAAGAAGGGAGAGGCAACCAAGAGGGTGACAGGCTAAGATCCTCATTTCCCTAGACAATTACACGTGGTCAAGAAATGCCATGAGGCCAACATCCTGTGGACAGAGTGTCTCACAGACAGAAGTCCGGGCGGTGGCCTCCACAGGCCTCCTCGTGGGTGTGGGGACAGATGCTGGGAGTGCCTTGGTGCATAATGACTGGGTCTTCTTGTTAAAGGTCACTTTACTCACGAGACAACACAGGGACACCAAAGGGAGGCTTATTACATGAAATAGCATTGAGAGCCAAGGGACCCTAGCGTGTGGCCAAGAGAAGAACTCTGAAAACATTTCATGTAGAGGCGAAAATGTGCTTGGTCTTTTCTACTCATCAACAGAGGAGGGGCAAAAGGACCATTCTTTATTGGGAGGTGACAGCATCGGTAGAACCTCTGGGTTTGACCCTACTAGTGTTTCCATGTTGTTTGTTATGGGTTGAATTATGTCCTTTTCTAAAAAGATACATCGAAGTCCTGACCCCCAGCCTCTAGAATGTGACCTTATTTGAAAACAGGGTTGTTGCAGATGTCATTAGTTAGGATGAGGGCATATGGGAGTAGGGTGGGCTCTAATCCAATGTGACGGGTGTCCTTGTAGGAAGGCCATGTGACAACAGAGGCAGAAATTGCAGCGCTGCAGCCACCGGTCCAGGCGCGTCACGGCCACCACCGGCACACAGAAGAGGTGAGAAAGAAGCCCCCTACACGTGTCGGGGGGCGTGGCCCTCAGCACCTCGATCTCAGACCTCTGGCTTCCAGAAGTGTGAGACAACAAATACGTGCAGTGTCCAGCCACCCGTCTGCTGTGCTATGTTCTACAGCCCAAGGAGACGAACACACACACTTCTCATTCCACGGCCGTGACGGTGAGCTTCCGTGAGGAAGACAGCCAGCGAGCAGGCATCCGAGTGAACGGAGCATTTGGTCCAACAGTATGTGAGAAAACCTGATCGTGAACAGAGACGGGGGGGCTTTTTCTTGTCAGTCCAAGCCTACACATAAATTACAGAGGAACGTTAAGAGGAAGGGAGTTAGCAGGAAAGAGGAAACAGGTGAAAACTATAGCAGGAAGAGTTTCTGTAACTTAAAAAGGGAAAAAAAAAATCCTCAAAATAGAAATGCCCCTCAAGACCTGGAATGGGTACAAAGGAGAATGTATAATCTCTGCCAGAAGTTTTTCTTAGCAAAAAATACTCATCTTTTAAACAATAATTCATAGACATCTATAGCATTCCAAACACAAAATACTTCTGTTAGAGATGGGAACTAGATGAACACATAAAAGAAATTCTCAGAGACACTGAAAGCTACAGGCTTTAATCCCCTGGGATATAGTCCCTGTGGTGCATCCTTCTCATCAGAGAACCTCAAGAGGAGGCTGGGGTGGGGGCGGGGGTGTCATTCTTGGTCATGTGACGGATTACGTATGCAGAGGGAGCCTTCCACAGAGACATAAAAATGCTAGGTAGAACGAGAAGAATATCCTCTTTTTTAAAGCATGGCTGATCTAATAGTAATTAGGGGAACACAAATGTAGGCAAAAACTGAGGATAAGAAGATATGCCCTATGTGAATTGTGCAAGACTGTTGAATCTCAGATCTGTACCTCTGAAACAAATAATGCAATAGATGTTAAGAAAGAAAAAAAGAAGAAGAAGAATGTAGCAGGAGGGGAAGAATGAAGGGGGGGAAATCGGAGGGGGAGAAGAACCATGAGAGACAATGGACTCTGAAAAACAAACTGAGGGTTCTAGAGGGGAGGGGGGTGGGAGGATGGGTTAGCCTGGTGATGGGTATTGAGGAGGGCACGTTCTGCATGGAGCACTGGGTGTTATGCACAAACAATGAATCATGGAACACTATATCTAAAACTAATGATGTAATGTATGGGGATTAACATAACAATAAAAAAATTAAAAAAAAAAAAAAAAGAAGAAGATATGCCCTAAGAGGAAGTGATGTTTGTCCTGGAGTCTGATGTCAATTCCTGTAGTCCAGACCTGAGTTTCAGCAGGGTCTGGAAAACGGGACCTGGAGAGAGCCTGGGGCAGTGCAGGGTGGGAGGTCAGGTCAGAGCCACTCTGCTGAAAATCATGGTCCCCATAGAGCAGACTGTAGGGGGAAAGCGGGGAGAGCCTCACTCTGGGAGGAGACTTTCTTATTCAGGTGTGAGCTCTGGAAATGGCACAGGACAGAGTTCCTCCTGTCAGCCTCCTGCAGCTCATAGTTAGGCCAGTTCCAGGCCAAAATTCACACTACCAGCCTGAAAAACCCCAAGCCAGACATTTACTTTTTAATGGTCTCAGATTGCAGCATCCTGAGGACCAGGCAGAAGCAAATACAAGTACTCTGGAGGAACTATTTTAAACATGTCTCAAAGCTTAAACAGAGAACATTCTAAGGAACATAACTTGCAATCATAAATTGCTACAAACACAAGGAAATAGCTACCATGAGCAAGAGTCAGCAGAGATAAGCAGAATCAGACCTGCAAAGATAGAGAGGTTGAAATTTTTGTATAAATAGTATAAAATATGTTTAACATGTTTAGAACACAAAAAGAAAGATGGAAAGCATTACAAGGAAACTAGAGATTACAAAAGATGAAGCAGATTTGTTAACATAAGCAGACCTTTAAAAATTAAACTGCAGTGATTTAAACTAAGAACTCAATAGATAAAGAGCAGTTTAGACAAAGCCCAAGAAATAAGTAGTTAATAAAGGAGAAGTTAGATTGGATGATAACTGACAGAGTGCAAACAGGAAAGTCAAAAAGACAAGAAATATGAAAGCCCGTGTAAGATACATGGAAGACAGGGGGAGAAAAATCCAGTGTGTGAGTCTTACAGTGAGAGAAAAACAAACAGATACTCACTATTCAAAGAGGTGAGCCAACGGTTGAGAATTTTTCAGAGTTGATAAAATACGCCAATCCTCATATTTATGAAGCTCCCCAAATCCCAAGGAGGATTAAATAAAAAGAAATCCATCCCTAAATACATATTCAACCTGCAGAAGGCTTCTTCCAAGCAACCAGAAGACAGGTTTTCTACAAATGAATGTTAATTAGAATGTCATCAGACATCCTAGTGGCATTGTTGGAAGGCACAGAAGGGCGGAATAATAAGTAAACGGTGCTGAGGGAAAACAATTATAACTTCAGCGTCTCTACCTTGCAAAATATCTTTCAAGAATAAGGGCAAAATTGGGGCACCTGGGTGGCTAAGTCGTTAAGCATCTGCCTTTGGCTCAGGTCATGATCCCAGGGTCCTGGGATCAAGCCCTGCATGGGGCTCCCTGTTCTGTGGGAAGCCTGCTTCTCCCTCTTCCACTCCCCCTGCTTGTATTCCCTCTCTCGCTGTCTCATTCTCTCTGTCAAATAAATAAATAAAATCTTAAAAAAAAAAAAAAAAAGAATAAGGGCAAAATAAAGACACTTCCAGATCAACAACCTGAGAAATTTGACTGACAATGACACTTATGGGTAAAGCTAAACACTTAGGAACTGCATAAAAAAAAAAAAAGTCAAAGTATTGCACTATGTGTGGACTTACATGGAGTTAGAAATGAAATCTTGATTTAAATAGCAGCATATACAGCAGGATGGTAATTAGAGTTAACATCTAATGTCTGGTTGAGAGTGCAGCCACCATGGGCCCCGAGTGTCTCTGCATTCTCTATTCGTTCTTGCTGAGTAGGTGAAAACATAAGGCGCTGCCCACTCTTAACCTGGCCGTTTCTCAGGATTGTTCTGGCAGAAAGCATCCTTGAGGGATGAAGTCATGTTTTTCTCCAAGACAAAGAGCAGGCTTGCTACCACTTGTTATAAAACACCAGGTCCCCCAAGCTCCGTGTTTCTCAACAGGATTCACTTTCACTGCGAGCATGGTATCTATCTGCCCCCCACGCCAATGTCCCCTTGGAACTTGGGGGAAAAGGAAACCTATGCCAATATGGTATCCATACCACTTTCCATTCCTTGCATAATAAAGTCCTTTCTTTCTGATCCCTGAAGCTTATGTCTTCTTCCACAAAAAGTAATAGGCTAATTGGTTTGTAAGTAAGGCAAAATCAAACTAAACCATACACAAACTAAAAGGGTAGAAATAAATAAAAATATATAAGAAATTACAATCAATGTTAATGGGCTAAACTCTCCAGTTAAAATACAAAGAGTGCTACATTGGTTTAAAATAAATTTAGTTGGGGCACCTGGGTGGCTCAGTCAGTTGAGCATCCAATTCTTGGTTTTGACTCAGGTCATGATTTCAGGGTCGTGAGACAGAGCCCCACAACAGGCTCTGTGCTTGGTAGGGAGTCTGCTTCAGATTCTCTCGCTCTCCCTCTGCCCCTTCTCCCATTTGCACTCTCTCGTTCTCTAAAAATAAACAAATAAATCTTTAAAAAAATAAAACAAGTTTAGTTATAGAGACATGTCTAAAGCAAGAGACATAGAAAGTTTCAAATGAAAGAATGACACAAGATATATTGTGCAAATACTACTGAAAAGAACGCTGATAAAGCAACATTAAAGCCATACAAATTACACAACAATTTGAAGATATAAAATCACTATATATTGACGAAAGTTTCAATTCACTGGAAAGATTCAATAATTCTAAACTTGTATGCACCATATAATACACTTTCAAAATATACTAATCAAAAATTGAGAGAACCAAGAGGAAAAATTAACAAATCCATTATCATGTGGAAAGTTCTTAACATATCTCTCAATAAATGATAAATCAAGCAGAAAAACAAAATTAAGTATTTAAATAATACATTTGGGAAAGTTAACCTAAGGAACATATATAGTACTCACTCAACATCCAGCCACTTTACAATCCTCATATCAGACAAATTAGATTTTAAACCAAAGACTATAATAAGAGATGAGGAAGGACACTGTATCATACTTAAAGGGTCTATCCAACAAGAAGATCTAACAATTGTAAATATCTATGCCCCTAACATGGGAGCAGCCAATTATATCAGCCAATTAATAACAAAAGCAAAGAAACACATCAACAACAATACAATAATAGTGGGGGACTTTAACACCCCCCTCACTGAAATGGACAGATCATCTAAGCAAAAGATCAACAAGGAAATAAAGACTTTAAATGACACACTGGACCAAATGGACTTCACAGATCTATTCAGAACATTCCATCCCAAAGCAACAGAGTACACATTCTTCTCTAGTGCCCATGGAACATTCTCCAGAATAGATCACATCCTAGGTCACAAATCAGGTTTCAACCGTACCAAAAGATTGGGATCATTCCCTGCATATTTTCAGACCACACTGCTTGGAAACTAGAACTCAGTCACAAGAGAAAAGCCGGAAAGAACTCAAATACATGGAAGCTAAAGAGCATCCTACTAAAGAATGAATGGGTCAACCAGGAAATTAAAGAAGAATTTAAAAAATTCATGGAAACAAATGAAAATGAAAACACAACTGTTCAAAATCTTTGGGATACAGCAAAGGCAGTCCTAAGAGGAAAGTATATAGCAATACAAGCCTTTCTCAAGAAACAAGAAAGGTCTCAAATACACAACCTAATCCTACACCTAAAGGAGCTGGAGAGAGAACAGCAAATAAAGCCTATATCCGGCAGGAGAAGAGAAATAATAAAGATCAGAGCAGAAATTAATGAAATAGAAACCAAAAGAACAGTAGAACAGATCAACGAAATAAGGAGCTGGTTCTTTGAAAGAATTAATAAGATTGATAAACCCCTGGCCAGACTTATCAAAAAGAAAAGAGAAATGACCCAAATCAACAAAATCATGAGAGATCACAACCAACACCAAAGAAATACAAACAATTATAAGAACATATTATGAGCAACTCTATGCCAGCGAATCAGATAATCTGGAAGAAATGGATGCATTCCTAGAGATGTATCAACTACCAAAACTGAATCAGGAAGAAATAGAAAACCTGAACAGACCCATAACCACTAAGGAAATTGAAGCAGTAATCAGAAATCTCCCAACAAACAAAAGCCCAGGGCCAGATGGCTTCCCAGGGGAATTCTACCAAACATTTAAAGAAGAATTAATACCTATTCTTCTGAAACTGTTCCAAAAATAGAAATGGAAGGAAAACTTCCAAACTCGTTTTATGAGGCCACCATTACCTTGATCCCCAAACCAGACAAAGACCCCATCAAAAAGGAGAATTGCAGACCAATATCCTTGATGAACACGGATGCAAAAATTCTCACCAAAATACTAGCCAATAGGATCCAACAGTACATTAAAAGGATTATTCACCATGACCAAGTGGGATTTATCCCTGGGCTACAAGGTTGGTTCAACATCCGCAAATCAATCAATACGATACAATACATTAATAAAAGAAAGAACAAGAACCATATGATCCTCTCAATAGATGCAGAAAAAGCATCTGACAGGGCGCCTGGGTGGCTCAGTTGGTTAAGCGACTGCCTTCGGCTCAGGTCATGATCCTGGAGTCCCGGAATCGAGTCCCACATCGGGCTCCCTGCTCAGCAGGGAGTCTGCTTCTCTCTCTGACCCTCCCCCCTCTCATGCTCTCTCTCTCTATCTCATTCTCTCTCTCAAATAAATAAATAAAATCTTTAAAAAAAAAAAAAAGAAAGAAAAAGCATCTGACAAAGTACAGCATCCTTTCTTGATCAAAACTCTTCAGAGTATAGGCATAGAGGGTACATACCTCAATATCATAAAAGCCATCTATGAAAAACCCACAGCGAATATCATTCTCAATGGGGAAAAACTGAGAGCTTTCCCCCTAAGGTCAGGAACGTGGCAGGGATGTCCACTATCACCACTGCTATTCAACATAGCATTAGAAGTCCTGGCCACAGCAATCAGACAACAAAAAGCAATAAAAGGCATCCAAATTGGCAAAGAAGAAATCAAACTCTCACTGTTTGCAGATGATATGACACTTTATGTGGAAAACCCAAAAGACTCCACCCCAAAACTGCTAGAACTCATATAGGAATTCAGTAAAATGGCAGGATATAAAATCAATGCACAGAAATCAGTGGCATTCCTATACACCAACAACAAGACAGAAGAAAGAGAAATTAAGGAGTCGATCCCATTTACAATTGCACCCAAAACCATAAGATACCTAGGAATAAATCTAACCAAAGAGGCAAAGACTCTGTACTCAGAAAACTATAAAATACTCATGAAAGAAATTGAGGAAGACACAAAGAAATGGAAAAACGTTCCATGCTCATGGATTGGAAGAACAAATATTGTGAAGATGTCAATGCTACCTAGAGCAATCTACACATTCAATGCAATCCCCATTAAAATACCATCCACTTTTTTCAAAGAAATGGAACAAATAATCCTAAAATTTGTATGGAACTAGAAAAGACCTCGAATAGCCAGAGGAATATTGAAAAAGAAAAGCAAAGCTGGCGGCATCACAATTCCGGACTTCCAGCTCTATTACAAAGCTGTTATCATCAAGACAGTATGGTGCTTGCACAAAAACAGACACATAGATCAATGGAACAGAATAGAGAGCCCAGAAATGGACCCTCAACTCTATGGTCAACTAATCTTCGACAAAGCAGGGAAGAATGTCCAATGGAAAAAAGACAGTCTCTTCAACAAATGGTGTTGGGAAAATTGGACAGCCACATGCAGAAGAATGAAACTGGACCATTTCCTTACACCACACACAAAAATAGACTTAAAATGGTTGAAAGACCTAAATGTGAGACAGGAGTCCATCAACATCCTAAAGGAGAACACAGGCAGCAACCTCTTTGACCTCAGCCGCAGCAATTTCTTCCTAGAAACATCACCAAAGGCAAGGGAAGCAAGGGCAAAAATGAACTATTGGGATTTCATCAAGATAAAAAGCTTTTGCACAGCAAAAGAAACAGTCAACAAAACCAAAAGACAACCGACAGAATGGGAGGAGATATTTGCAAATGACATATCAGATAAAGGGCTAGTATCCAAAATCTATAAAGAACTTCTTAAACTCAACACCCAAAGAACAAATGATCCAATCAAGAAATGGGCAGAAGACATGAACGACATTTTTCCAAAGAAGACATCCAAATGGCCAACAGACACATGAAAAAGTGCTCAACATCGCTTGGCATCAGGGAAATCCAAATCAAAACTTCAATGAGATATCACCTCACACCAGTCAGAATGGCTAAAATTAACAAGTCAGGAAATGACAGATGTTGGCGGGGATGCGGAGAAAGGGGCACCCTCCTACACTGTTGGTGGGAACGCAAGCTGGTGCAACCACTCTGGAAAACAGTATGGAGGTTCTTCAAAAAGTTGAAAATAGAGCTACCATATGATCCAGCAATTGCACTACTGGGTATTTACCCCAAAGATACAAATGTAGGGATCCGAAGGGGTACGTGCACCCCGATGTTTATAGCAGCAATGTCCACAATAGCCAAACTGTGGAAAGAGCCAAGATGTCCATCGACAGATGAATGGATAAAGAAGATGTGGTATATATATACAATGGAATATTATGCAGCCATCAAAAGGAATGAGATCTTGCCATTTGCAATGACGTGGATGGAGCTGGAGGGTATTATGCTGAGTGAAATAAGTCAATCAGAGAAAGACATATATCATATGACCTCACTGATATGAGGAATTCTTAATCTCAGGAAACAAACTGAGGGTTGCTGGAGTGGTGGGGGGTGGGAGGGATGGGGTGGCTGGGTGATAGACATTGGGGAGGGTGTGTGCTATGGTGAGTGCTGTGAAGTGTGCAAGACTGTTGAATCATAGATTTGTACCTCTGAAGCAAATAATACATTATATGTTAAAAAAAAAAAAAAAAGAAGATGATAGCAGGAGGGGAAGAATGAAGGGGGGGGAAATCAGAGGGGGAGATGAACCATGAGACACTATGGACTCTGAGAAACAAACTGAGGGTTCTAGAGGGGAGGGGGTGGGGGGATGGGTTAGCCTGGTGATGGGTATTAAAGAGGGCACGTTCTGCATGGAGCACTGGGTGTTATATGCAAACAATGAATCATGGAACACTACATCAAAAACTAATGATGTAATGTATGGTGATTAACATAACATAATAAAAAAAATATCCAGCCACTTTAGACTATGCATTCTCTCCAAGTACAAATGGAATATGTACAAAAATTGGCCATATTGTAATCTAGGCCACAAAGCACACAGATTAGTAAATTATCTAAAAAATAGTCATACTGTTGTTACCATATAGATTGATTTTTCTTACTATACCATACAGATCACTTTTACTTTATCACTTAACAATCCTATATGATTGGAAATTTTAAAAATACAATCTTAATAACTTATATAATTTATATAATATTGTAATATATATGTATTATTATACAAATTATAGTAAAGATTGGAGATTATTTGGATTTGAGAGATTTAAAGAAAGACTACTTTTCAATCTCTGTGGGATGGTATTAAGTTAAAATTTAGAGGTGTGTCTATAGCATCAAATGCTTCTGTTAGAAAGAAGTCTAAAATATTAATATATAACTCAAAGAATTGGGGGGGAAATCCCCAGGAGAATAAACCCAAGGAAAGTAGAAGAAAGAAAATAATAAAAATAAGAATCAAAATTAATGAGAGAAAAAAACCAAGATACAATAAAGAAGACAAATTCAAAAGTGTATTTTGAAAAAAACTGAAAAAAGTGATACGTTTTGGCAAGAATTATCGGTTAAAAAGGAGACGGCACTAGTAAATACTTAGGAATGGGAAGGGGTACAGCTTAAGGGACAGCAGAGATGAAGGGAATCATCAGAGTCAATTATAAACAACTTCAGGGCCATAAATTTGAAGACATGGGTGAGATGGACAAATTCTAGGAAAACATAACTTAAGAAAAGTGACTCAAGGAAAAGTAAAAATCTTGCAGGTTTTAGAATTAGTTAACAAATCCAGCCAGCAGTTAATAATCTTTCCACAAAGAAAAGACTAGTCCCAGGGAGTTTTATAGGTGAGTTTCATCACCTCCTCATCCATTCATCTGTCTCCAAACATAATTACAACCTTGGGAACTCTTTTCCAGAAACCACACAATGAGGGAACGCTGTTCAGTGCATTACATGGGCCAGCGCAACTCTGATGTCAAAGCAGATGGGGACAGCTTACTGGGGATTCGCACTTGTGAAAAAATATATATTCTAAAGCAAAATATTAGCAACTTGAAGCTAACAACTATAAGAAGGGCAATTTATCATGACAGAGAATAAAATTTGGAGAGAAAAACTATTATTCATAGAATATGTTTGGCTATATGAAAAAAATCTACAAAAATCTTGGACAAATTATTCAAATTAAGGGAATTCGGTAAAGCTGCCACCAATAAGATTCATGAGCAAAACTTACTGCATTTTTATGCATTAGCAGAGGTTAGAAAATGCAGTTATAGAATGATACTATTTAAAATACAACTACAATAAGTTTTAAATCATCATTAAATATTTAATTATAAAACTATTGAATAATATTAAAGGACATTTATAGAAAATGGAGAGACAACCAATGCTTAAGGGAAAAAAAACACAAAGTAAAAGTATCCTCAAAATTCTGAGAAAGTAAGTTCTCTCCAAGTTGAGAAATAATTTGGTTCCAAAGAGAATGCTGGGATTGTCTGGTGCAACTTGACAAGATAACTCTACCAGTTTTATGGGAGAACAAAAGGTCAAGAATAAGCAACACAGCTTTGAAGAATAACACGTTGAGAGGGGCTCTCCCGACCAGAGGTCAAGGTTGAGCACAGGGCCTTCATCTGGTGATTAATCACTGACCCGAGGAACTGTCAGTGAGGCCTCGGGACAGCAGGAAACGGAACAGGACACATGCCCCCGTGGACAGGAACGGACACTGGCAGAGGCTTCAGGAGACACTCATCACGTTTTGACACCAATCTCAGACCTATTTCCAGAGGCTACCTCTTGCCTGCAAACGCAAGCAAGGCTGCTGGTGTCCACCCAGCTCGACAGGACTGACCTCCTACCTCAGCTCCCAGCCACCCCATCGGGAGCAACCCCACGCTCCTTCACCAAGATTAGAGTCCTCCTCCAATACCAGTTCTCCAGGGACGCTTTCCAGGAACCCCCAGGCAGATGCTCGGAAGGTGAGAGGAATTACTTGGAGTGGAACACTGGGGTCTATGTGTGATCATTTGATTAGTGCTTTTATTCTACTGGACCAGAGACTCTGTGAGGGCAGAGCTGTGTCTGTTTTGCAAACCACCCCACACAGTGCCTGCCATGATGGTGTGAGTTAGTATTTGCTGAACAGAGAGATGAGTGGCAGACAGACAGACGGCACCCATGCTTTTCGGCACAGTGTGCTTTGTGACGAAGGAGAGTGTAGATGAAGATTGATTTATAAAACCCTGCCCCCTCCCCGCCCCTCCCTCTTCCTCCCTTTCAGTCAGTAACTGGACATCACCTTGGTTAACTGAGGGGCCAAATCAGTCAGTAACCAGAAATCGTATTTTTAGGGATGGAAGGACATACGACATATACTATTTAAAAAAAAGAATTCTTTATAGGGAACAGATGTTAGAGTCACAATGCTACATCCTGAAGTCCAGTGCTGTGACGGCCACATCTCTGAGCCAACAAGTGCCTCATTTTCTGTGCCCGCTCCCCAGCCCACGACATCACGGCTTCCCGTGATTCTTGTGCTTGCACTTCCTTCCCAGGAAGCCTGGCTGGAGCATCTGGGGGGCTCGCAGGAAGCCTGAGACTCCAGTCCCCCCACCACGTGTTGGGGAGCCCCGGCTTCAGTGAGATCCCTCTCAGGGAGGATCAGGCTTTGCTTGCGAACATGGAAGTACACTGCAAAGACATTTTTGCTGGGAAATATTTTAAGTCACGGACTTAAAATTTAAAAAACAAAGAAGTTACAGTCTGGGATTTTGTCACATCTGTGTAGTATTAATATGATGGGTGTTATGGTTCATGTCCCCCCAAAAATATATATTAAAGTCCAGATACCCAAACCTATGAATATGACCTTATTTTTGGAACAGTCTTTGCAAATGCAATCAGATTAAGATGAGGTTGTAACTGGATTTGCATAGGCCCTAAACCAACATGTCGGTCATCTTTATAAGAAGAGATGCCCGCGCACAGAGCACCCCATGAAGCCAGACAGAGACTGGCCTGATGCATCCCCATCTACACACCAGGGACGCCAAGGATCGCCGGCAGCTCCGGGAGCTGGAGAGGCCTGGGACAGGCTCTGCTCTTGCCATACCCTGCCCTGCAGATGCCCTGATTTTGGGGCTGGGGCAGGAGCGGGGTATGGTGAGAGCTGGGGTGGGGGTGGGGCTCACAGGGATAACGTCTTTGGGGTGAGCGCTGGTGTGAGAAGCCTTTGTCCCATGTCCCAGGAGATCCCACCAAGGGGAGGGCCAGTGTGGTGCCAGTGAGCCCAGGACGCACCTGGGGCGGGGCAGGGGCTCTCCCTCTGTGCGACACAACATCCAGAATGAAATCAGACTGCACCCTGACTGGGTTTTGCTCCCACCTGGCAGGGGTGTTGAGATTGATGCCTGCGGCCTGCGGGCCGCGGCGCTGAACTGGGGTCTGTCTGCTCTCAGTGCGGAAACGTGGCGCGAGGTGTGGGCGGGGCCCCTGCCTCTGGATCACAGCTGGACAGGCTCCGTGCGCAGCGAGGGCCCGGGAGGCGTCTGAGCACAGGCGGGTCTGTCCCCACACACGGCAGATGGTGGCTCCAACGTGTACAGCACGCTGTGGGCCGGGCCACACTGCCATTTGGAAGTGTTTTCAAAAGTCAAGGCTGGTCAGGCCCCTCTTTGTCTACAGATTCAATGGCTGTCCATACTTTTTAGGATAAAGACCGAGTCCCTTGAGTGGCCCCCACAAGGCCCCCAGTGCCTCTCCAACGTCTTTCTAGTCTACCCAGGACAGAAGCCCTTCCCTACAGCTGTCCTGCCTTACTCTAGCCATACACAGTGGTTTTTTGTTTTTTGTTTTTTAAATAACACCTTGAGTTAGCCAATTTCCTTTAAGACTTCATTTAAGGGCCACCTTCTCTGGGAAATTTTTTTTTATAGCATAATGTACGCGCCTCCATCACACACTCCACAACTACCCTAATCGTCCACTCGCATTCACGTGACTGGACAGAGAGCCACTTGAGAGTAGAAGCTATGTCTCATCTGACTAGGAGGCAACTGCTGGGGGAGAGATGTTTGAGTCATGGGTCTTGATAGAACGAACGAGTGAATTCATGTATTCGTGGACCAAGGATTCCCATGCAGGGACTCACCATCTGAGTATTTTCACCAACCACCTTTTGCAGTTAACTTGTAAGTATTTCCAGCTCCAACGGCCCTGAATAGCTCGAATGTTGTAATTCCAATTGTCTGCTGGGTGGCCTTTATGAACGTCACTCCAGGCTGGATTTCCTCCAGCACCTGCATCCCATCCAGAGGTCCCTACCTTGGGAATGGCACCACACCGTCTGTTTCCTGATCACTTAGCCCTCAGACCCGGACGTGGGTGCCTGCACTGGAAACATCATCCCCTTCCCTCTTCACCAGCTCTTGGGCATTCTACTGACTGTCAGGTCCTGTGGAATTCACCTGTGCCCCGCCTCCCAGATCCCCTGTCCCTCCACTGCCTCTCCCGCCAGGTCTCAGCTCTCCTGGTGAGCTCCTTCTTTCATCCTGACTTCGCTCCTGTCGACACACCACAGCAGACTGGCGCCCCTTCCTTCTGTGCTGCCCGGGGCTACCTTCGCTCTATTCCACCTGCCATTTGAAACACTCATTGTTCGCAGCGCACGCACACACACACTGGACTAGTACTCAGCCATGAAAAAGAATGAGATTGTGCCATTTGCGACAACATGGATGGACCTAGAGGCATTACACTAAGTGAAAAAAGACAGAGGAAGACAAATACTATATGATTTCACTTATATGTGGGATCTAAAAAACAAAACAAATGGACAAATAAAAGAAAAAGACGCATAAATACAGAGAATGAACTGATGGTTGCCAGAGGGGTAGGGGGATGGGCAGAATGGGTGGAGGGGAGTGGGGGACACAGGCTTCCAGTTATGGCATGAGTAGGTCATGGGGATGAAAGGCACAGGCTGGGGAATATAGTCACTGGCTTCGTCACAGTGTTGTGTGGTTGTGTGGTGACGGATGGCAGCTACCCTGGTGGTGAGCACAGACTTGCTGAACCGCTACGTGTGCACCTGTAACTAATGTAACATCATGTGTCAACCATACACTAAAACAACACCCATCGTTAGTCCCCAGCTGCCCTCAAGCTTCAGCTCCCACCACCCCTGGCCTCTGTTCCGCTCTCCAGCCAGCTGGACCAGGCGGGTCTATATGCCACGAGGAAGAGTCCCTCAACATCATGTCACTTGCTTCATTGGGAATCACAAACATGCACAACTTACTCACACCCCAAGCTGCTGAGCAAGAGTCCCTTTCTCCCCTGAGGGAATGAGATGAGGCTTCCCTGGGATTCTATTTTGGGGTCTCTGCAGGAAATCTTTTATCACCACGTTCTTACTCATAGCCACTGAAACGATACAGCATCCAGCTTGCATCAGGAATGAGGGGGTGGAGAAGAGAGGTATTCTCCAGCTCCCTGGCAGCATGGAAGGGGCCCAGAAAAGATGGCTTCTTTTCAGGCCTGGATCCTGCATTCACTATAGCAGGCCTCACACAAAGGCCAGGGTGCATCAGATGCCTAGGTGTTGTGTGCAAAGGTAAACTGAGTCAGGCATGTGCACAGAGGTCGCATTCTATGGGTTCAGGAAAGCTCAGTGTTTGGCTTCAAGCTTACCCAATCCCTTCATCCTCCCACCCCAATGTTCCAGCTGAAGTTCTGAATGATTTGGACTCTCAGAGCAATCTGTAGACAAGTGTCTCCCAGGGCCACAGACAAAACTGCAGGACTCAGCTGTGTCTGGGCAGTGTAGTGAGATTTGAGGTGGGTGCATAGAGCTCATGAGACTCAGGTTGGCTCAGGCCTAATACCTGGACAGGCCATTTTGTTTTGTTTTGCTTTTAGCACCTAAAATCCTGGCCCATGGACAACTCCATGCAAAAGTTCCCTGCCTGCTGGGGCACGCACCTGATGTGACCACATTTCATACCCTCCCTCGTCCAGCTCATTTTATAGCTGTGGACACTGTCTACCCGAAAATGTCAGCACAGAACACATCGTCAGCTAAGTGAGGATCACAATTCAGATCAGAACCGAGAGATCTCTTGGTTGAACATTGGTACTTTCTCTACTTTATCTCATGGTCACACCTTAATTTTTTTTTCTTTCTTGTTGGTGAAAAGTGGAAGATGTCTTCCACTTCCAATTGATGTAACCATTTGTACAACTCAGCAAGTACAGGAAAGTGTTCTCTCATGTGGGCAGCAGTTCAAAGATTTTTTTTAACCAGATTATGCAATTATCCCAGTGCACAGCATTATGTAAGTGTACCTGAAAAACAGGTTATTACAAGCAATAAAACTAGAAGCTTGCAGTTGATTCACTTCTTACGTATTTCCGAACTTTGCAAAGGATTGTAATATCCACTAGGCTGTTTTCTTGCTTAGCTGAACATTGTATTAATGGTAGACAGTTCTTCACAGAAGGACAAAGGAAACCCAAGCAAAGCTAGGGATGCTTTCATCTCAAGAAGGGGAGAAAAGGATTTCCTTGAGGCACTTTATGCTGTCACTTTGAAACACTGGTGATAGTGATCAAATACTACAGCATCAGTTACTAAGCTTACTGAGAGTCCGTGGAGGTGACAACAACCTTTATGCAGGTTCTTTTTTTTTTTTTTTTTTAAAGAATTTTTTTATTTCTTTGACAAGGAGAGAGAGATAGTGAGAGAGGGGACACAAGCAGGGGGAGTGGGAGAGGGAAAGGCAGGCTTCCTGCGGAGCAGGGAGCCCGATGCGGGGCTCGATCCCAGGACCCTGGGACCATGACCTGAGCCGAAGGCAGACGCTTAACGACTGAGCCACCCAGGCGCCCCATATGCAGGTTCTTAAACAGCATGTCTGACTGGCTGGCTAACGATGACAACGACACGAGCCGATGTGTGGCTTACGAGGCACGCATACAACATGCTGCTGGCCGACTCTGGGGTTTAATACATCCTCAGAGCTTTCCCTGGGTCCACCCTGAAATACAGCTTCCGAGGGACCAGGGTTTCCGCTGTGGCTCGTGCTTATTTGGGGTGCCCCCACGACTGACCCAGACCAGCCAGTCCCTCACCCCGCACCGCCCTGGATGCTGAATGCAGTCAGGATTCAGGGGCAGAAGGTGCAGTCTGTCCACGCGGGCTCCCATTACTGCTCTCCTCCTGACAGCCCTTCGTTCTTTCCTACTGTTGGGTTTTCAAAACCACTGAAGGCTAAACAAATGTAAGAATCTTAAAGAAGTTTAAAAGAGAGACTCGGCAAGAACGCCTCCATGAACGCCTCCACTCTGTGGAGAGGGGAAGGCGGTCGGAGGGCTGGGGCTTTGGGCGGTCTCAGGAGGAGAACACCTTCAGATCACATGTGGCAAAGGCCGTTCTGGGGTAGGACATCCTCTCATTTCTATTTGCTATAAAAACAAAACAACAACACAAAACATCTCACCAGGAACTTATTTCCATGTGCATTTTCATTCCGATTTTCTTTCCCACTTGAAACATATTATTCAGTATCTTAAACTTTTCTTGGGAAATTTACAACACATGGTTTTACCCAAAAGACAGTTGGAAACACATAGTCTTCAAAGGAAAAGAAATGAGTCTGCTTTCCTTGCAGAGCCTCCCATGCACAGCTGGATCGTTTTCACGGTGTTCCCTCTGAGGAACTTAGCAGAAGGCACATGGGGGTCACTTTCAGGGGACTCAACCTTGAATCTAACACCATTTCTTGACTTAACCAAGCTATTTTCTGTTTTGCTCACAGCAAGCTTCTTTATGATGTGGAGAGGCAACTCACGCTTGGCAGAGGGTGACATGATCAGATGCTACGTAACACCTCGCTGCTGAAGTCCTAGAGCCACCTGCTTGGGTTCCTGATGTTAGAGGACATCCAGGATCTCATTCGTCCCAGGTGGCCCCGCTGTGAGCTGCACAGGGCTCTTCACGCCTGGTCTTGACCACGAGAGTAAGGGAACCTCTCTTTAGTCGAACGGGCAAGCACTGAAATCAAACTCCCACTGCCAAGACCACACGGGAGAGCCCCGCAGTGCTCACCTTCCTGGGCTGCGCCGACTCTGCGGGCTGACTCTGTCACGCTGGGCTCCGCACGGGCCGGATTGGCCTCCACACTGGGCTGTGGAGGCTCTGACCTCCAAACTGGCCACTCTGTTGTTCATTATTCCACTTTTTTTGTCCTATGTCCTTTTTGAGGAGATAAATAATCCCTGGAGACTCGTCAGGCTTCTTCTTGGCGTGAGCTCCAGTCGAGTCAGGCCCCAAAGTTCTCGAATCAGGCCCAAGAGGACAGAACCTACATGGTCATCGGCACTTAGAAGGGCTGGTAAGCCTTTACCAGATCACCAGAAAAGTACAAATGTTTCCCTGCATTTCTTATTAATAACCCGAAGTACAGAGAGCAGAGCAACCTGAACTTTGCACAGGTTTTGTGTGACTTGATGAAAACACCTAATAGCATTTTACTTGTGACTCTTGGTTCATTTTATAAACCACATGGATGGAAAAGAGAAAGGTGTGAAAACTGAGGGGAGAGGCACCATCCACTCCAATGTAGGCTTGCTGGTTTGCAGTAGGAACAGAAACAAATGGGAAAGGGGATGTGACCCAGGGGGCACTCACTTCACAAATGCGAACAAACATGTTCACTAATACCTGTTTCACTTAAAGCATTATCTTCAAATGCTTGCTGTTGTTGATTATCAGGCTTTGCAGACATCATGAATATTCTCAATCTGTCTCACAGAGACCTTCCCCAGCACTGGCCGCCACGCTGAGCAGACCCCTGCAGGAAAAGCCTCTCCCTCCGGTGGAACCAGGGGAGACGATGAGAGCCACCAGCAGGTTGTGCTTTTATCTAAACGGAGTGATTCTTCAACCACGCTTGTTACGTTTTCCAAGACACTTGCCCATGCTTCATGGCAAAGACTTAATATCCTCTCATTTAACAAGTGCTTGCCTCTGAACTACTGGAAAGAAAGAGAGCCAGAGCTAATTCCAAAGAATGTTTCCAGTGCCGCATTTTACTCCTCCCCAATGAGACACCTTTCAGCAGTAATATTACAGAACTACCATAAAGATCATCACAACGCTCTGCATTGAGTATTGGACATGAAACAAGCCACCCCTTACTGACTGTGTTCAGTCGGAAAGGGTGAAGTTTGTTCTGTTGGCTCTAGTGCTGACAGCAGGACTCGGCACACGAGCAGCCGGTGAGGAGTAGATGCAAGTGCGGGAGCAGGTGCGGGCGCAGGAGCAGGTGCGGGCGCAGGAGCAGGTGCGGGCGCAG
Source organism: Phoca vitulina (assembly GCF_004348235.1). Lineage (NCBI taxonomy): Eukaryota > Metazoa > Chordata > Mammalia > Carnivora > Phocidae > Phoca > Phoca vitulina. Next base: position 2,753,430 of record NW_022589712.1, on the reverse strand, counting down.
GAGCAGGTGCGGGCGCAGGGACAGGTGCGGGCGCAGGGACAGGTGCGGGCGCAGGAGCAGGTGCGGGCTCAGGGACAGGTGCGGGCGCAGGGACAGGTGCGGGCGCAGGAGCAGGTGTGGGCGCAGGGACAGGTGCAGGAGCAGGTGCGGGTGCAGGAGCAGCTGCGGGCGCAGGGACAGGTGCGGGCGCAGGGACAGGTGTGGGTGCAGGTGCGGGTGCAGGAGCAGGTGCGGGCGCAGGGACAGGTGCGGGCGCAGGGACAGGTGTGGGTGCAGGGACAGGTGTGGGTGCAGGTGCGGGTGCAGGAGCCGGTGCGGGCGCAGGGACAGGTGCGGGCGCAGGGACAGGTGCGGGCGCAGGGACAGGTGCGGGCGCAGGTGCAGGTGCGGGTGCAGGAGCAGGTGCGGGTGCAGGGACAGGTGCAGGAGCAGATGCGGGCGCAGGAGCAGGTGCGGGCGCAGGAGCAGGTGCGGGCGCAGGGACAGGTGCGGGCGCAGGAGCAGGTGCGGGCGCAGGGACAAGTGCGGGCGCAGGAGCAGGTGCGGGCGCAGGGACAGGTGCGGGCGCAGGGGCAGGTGCGGGCGCAGGGGCAGGTGCGGGTGCAGGAGCAGGTGCGGGTGCAGGAGTAGGTGCGGGTTCGGGTGCAAGAGCAGGTGTGGGTTTGGGTGCAGGAGCAGGTGCGGGAACAGGCGCAGGTGCGGGAACACGCGCAGGAGCAGGTGCGGGCGCAGGAGCAGGTGCGGGTGCAGGGGCAGGTGCGGGAATACGCGCAGGAGCAGGTGCGGGCGCAGGAGCAGGTGTGGGTGCAGGAGCACGTGCGGGCGCAGGAACAGGTGTGGGTGCAGGGGCAGGTGCGAGAACAGGCGAAGGAGCAGGTGTGGGTATGGGTGCAGGAGGTGGGAACAGATGTGGGAGCAGGTGTGGCTGCAGGAGATGGGAGCAGATATGGGTGCAGGAGGTGGGAGCAGGGGTGGGGGGAGGAAGAGGAGCATGTGTGGGTGCAGGAGCAGGGGCTGAGGGGAGCATGCGGTCGGGGGCTGCCTCTGCACCAGCTGGCTTTCTGACCTTGGGCAGCTCCCTTACTCTGAGCCTTTCATCCTGGGGGAAGTCAGGGTGTTTTACTGGATGATCTGACAGATAGTTTCCAACATGTTATGATCGAAGAATTTTATTTTCTTAAGAGGAAATTACCCTGAGTCTGTGAAGTAGATTCCATCAGAATGTTCCCTGATTGAGCTCCTTCTTCCACATGGCGTTTCCTTTCCATGTCCCCTAAAGTGACAGGGCAGACATAGGGGTGGGTGAGCCACCTCGGCAACAGCCTGCTGCGAGATATTGAGGATCTCAGTAGCTCAGGGCTTTGGAGTGCTTTCCGAAGTATTCAATTTATCTTCTATAGAAATTTTCTTTTTTTCTAGCCGCAAGTTCATCCATTTATAGTGATTATCTCAGTGAATCTCAGGTAATGCTGACTGCAAGGTGCACCATGATTTATATGCCACCAAAAAAGAAAACACATGTTCCGCTCAATATGACACGCCATTATTGTAAGAAAGATCTTGATTTCAGTGATAGTGTTTTCACCCAGAGTCAGTGGTAAATGATGCCACATGCACGAGGCAGTCCAGACAGGTAAGGAAACCAGTACAGATGACTCTTGTACACCTGCTAACCTCAGGGGTGGAACTGAGCCCCGCGGATGTGCTAGAGAAGTCCACGTTGGCCACGACCGTGTGCCCCATGCCCTGCAGGTGGGACCCATCGCAGGTGAGGCTGGTGGGCGGTGGCTGGAGGTTGGACAGGAGTCTACTTGTTATTCACTCCACATAAGATGGCAAATAAAAAATTAAAATTCTCCAAAAGAACTAAGATCCATGTATATTCCTTTCTTGTTATAGCCCCAAACACCGCACAGCTATTGAAGTCCTGCTGGCTGATAAAGGCTGGCCACTGTGCAGAGCAACAAGGACTCTGGGGCCTGGCTGGTGGGAACCTGGACGATGCCACCAGTTTGGAAAACGGGAGGGCCCCATCAGGAGAGGGAGGGGGTGTGGGCCGGGGCTCAGGACTACGCGGCGCAGGTGCCGGGCAGAAAGGCACACGCAAGGTCTCAGGACCGTGCCTGACAGACAGCCCTGAGCTGGGGGTGAGCTGTCCGGGGCAAAGGCAGGGGGCATGGTGCGGGGATGGGGGCACGGGGCGTGAGGGGCGCGGGTACGAGGAGAACACTCGCAAGTGCTGAGACAGACCAGCCACGGTGGCACCCGGCGCCACAGCGACTCTCCCAAATGCAGCGATGAGCAAAAGACGCAGCAGAAAGCACCCAGATGGATCACAAACTTGGGAAACACCTCTCACTTAGGAAGCCCTGCACGGGGAAAACTGTGAGGAGAGCGAGGAAGTCCTTTCCACAGAAGCCAGGGTGACGGCGACCTCGGGGTATCCTGTTTCTTGGCCCCAGAAGGGTTCCCCATATGTCTGTCTTATCACTACTTGTTAAGCTGCAGGAACCCTTCGGGCACCATTTGGGTCTATGAACTCATTTCGAATAACGAGAAAAGTCCTGCATCCCACTCACAAGTGGAGCTCTGTTTCCCACAATGGGCGCTCACCCTGTCCTGCCTTCGAGTCACCCTGTGACTCAGACGCAGACGGTCCTTGCACGTGCCGTGCTTCCTGCACCAGCGGCTGCAAGCTGCCCGAAATAGAGCCGCTCGCGAGCAGGGTGCACTTAGCAAATGTGTATTGATTGGCACAAAACAGAGCAGTTCGAGAAACCCTTCCATAACGCTTCCTCCACTGCAGGCATGCTGGGTCTGTGCTCTGGGGAGATCGAAGAACAATAAATGTGGTTTCTGATTTCAAGGAACTCTCGACTCAGGTTGGGAGGAAAACAATTCACGTGCCCCTGAAGCGCGACGCGAGGCTAGCTCGCTGCGGTGCACATGGTAGCAGAGAAGCCGGAACATTCTAGAACCTCTCAATCCCTGAGAGGATAGAGTTCTCAGTGCCGCTGATCAGGTACACAACAGTGCAGGTGAATGCCCTGGTCAACCGGCTCAATGAGCTCAGCTACCCTTGCCGGCATTCAGGTTTTGTGAGACCTTGTCTGACTAAGAAAACCAGGAAAGGGCAGTTGCTCTGTCTGGGGGCCTGGGACTGGGACTGGGGTCACTAACTGGCTCCGTGAGGCCCTCAGACCGGGACTGGGGTCACTAACTGGCTCCGTGAGGCCCTCAGACCGGGACTGGGGTCACTAACTGGCTCCGTGAGGCCCTCAGACCGGGACTGGGGTCACTAACTGGCTCCGTGAGGGCCTCAGACTGCGCCTGGGGTCACTAACTGGCTCCGTGAGGGCCTCAGACCAGGACTGGGGTCACTAACTGGCTCCATAAGGCCCTCAGACCACGCCTGGGGTCACTAACTGGCTCCGTGAGGGCCTCAGACCGCGCCTGGGGTCACTAACTGGCTCCGTGAGGGCCTCAGACCATGCCTGGGGTCACTAACTGGCTCCATAAGGCCCTCAGACCAGGACTGGGGTCACTAACTGGCTCCGTGAGGCCCTCAGACCAGGACTGGGGTCACTAACTGGCTCTGTGTCCTTTGGCAAGGCCCTCAATCCTTCTGCACTTCGGCTTCCTCGCCCACAGCATGGGAGTAAGGACCCAGCAGGTGAGGTGATGAGCCCAGGACAGGCCAGACAGCGGGAGGCTCAAGGCCATAAAGCACCACATGCGTGAACAGCACAGGGGCGTCCCTGGGCCGTGGCCCCAGCAGCCCCCAGGGACATCTGGAGCAGCGTCACGGGGTACAAATCCCACTGCCCGGGTGGGGTGCCACGTCCACTGCAAGGAGCAGAGCCGGACAATAGCACAGGGTCCTCGTGCTGCGGAAATGTCAGATGCGACGTAAGTGTCTGTCCCATTATTGCTGATTTTCTTTTAAAAAATAAACCTTCAGAGAAACATGACTTTTCCGCAATAACGCGTGTCAGTTCAGCAAACAATGCCGTCTGAGGCTCGGACATGCCCAGCAGTCGTGTCCGCGGAACAATGGGCACAAAGCCTAGGGAGCTGCAAGCAGGCCCCGCAGGGTGTCCAGCCAATGACCACGAGGACAGAAGCAGTGGAGCTGAGCGGCTCCTGACGGAGGGATGTGGGCACGGTGTCAGGAGCGCAGAAAAGGCACAGAGCAGAGCTGACGGCATGTTGGCCTCGGCTGCGCGAGCAGCTCTCGTCCACGACAGGGAGTGGGGAAATGAGAGACGTGCAGCCGATCTCACGGACACGTCCCATGAGAGATGGGAAGCGTGGAGGGCGCTCGGGCAAGACACTAACTGGCACGAATTCACTCTTCGGAAGAAGGGTTGATTTCTGCCCCGAGCATCACCTGTGACAGCCGGGGAGCGAGGAAGGACGAGTCACCTCCCCTCCCAGCCCACCGCACACAGGTGACAGGCACGGGTCCCCGCGGAGCCTCGCTGAGCGCCCCCCGCCCCCGCCCGCAGTGTCTGCCCCCTGCACCTGCCCTGGGTGTGGAATCCGCGGACGGCGCGCAGCGCGGACAGGTCAGCATCCGTGGGGCAGAGGGAACTTTAAATTTACATGCTGAAGCTTTTTCAGATTCAGCGGCCATGCTACTCCATGAAAGCTGTCATCAGTCTGGGGATGCCCCTCAAAACCCTGACAGAACCATCCAAGGCCCCAGGGAGTGGAGCAGACACGTAACAAGAAAGTCCTACAAAGCAGAACTCCCAGTTTTCCCTGCAGTTCAACAGCGACTGCGGCTTTCCTGTCGGCTATTCTGACCTCTGCCTGTCTCGAGGGAACCTGCTAAGATACCCAGTCCCGAGCAACCCAAGACCCTAAAATCCTTCCTGGTCCCTCAACACCATTCGAGAAAGTCCTAGAGTCGAAAGTTGTGGCTGGAACTTGTCTTTGGGGGTGCTCAAGTGGACAAACTCGGGACCTCCCATGACCTTCCAGTGACCTTGGAAACAGGCTGGTGGTGCGGGCTCCCCAACCAGGCAAGGAGGGTCAGTCACGTGAACATCCGTTTCCTCACCTGCTGTGCACAAGACACACGTGTCAGCGCGTGGTACATGAGGAGTAGGACACGCCAGCAACACGCCCACAGCCCCCACATTACAGCCCCGACATTGGACTGAGTAACTAGACACGGTGGATCAAAGACACCCCAATTCTCCCCCTTGACAAATACTAGAAGTTTTGTCTAGTCCACGTCCACGTCCCTCCCAGAATTACACTGGCTTCTCTAGCCGACTGCCTCCCTTCACAGGACTCATCTGCTCCCTGCCTCGCCCCCCCCACGTGGGATGATAAATCACTTTCACCCCCGAAGACCTTTTGTGGCACTTACATGGGGACCACAGAGTCGTCAGCTCAAATACAAATTGGACAGATGGCCCAAGTGAAGCACTAACGAGGCAGGAAGGAAAACGAGTCAAATAGGCTAAATATATGAATACACAAAGTGCCGTTTCCCCATTTCAGCCCTATTAATTAAAAACCAAAATTAAAATTATGTAGGATCACTCATTAAGTCTTTCATTTTAACACAGCCTGACAAAGCTAACTGCACTAGAAATTTCGCCCAGCTGCTCCCGGTGGCCTCTGCTCGGTCCTGGGAGGGCTGGGGTGATGGCGCAGGGGACGCTCTGTCCTCGGGAGGGACACCACCCCCTCTGCTCCCTGGCATCTGCAGGACAGAGCGCAAGTGCCTCGGGTTGACAGTTCCTGTTTCTTTTCTACCCTGGAAAGCAAGTATTTGCTTCCAAATTTTGTTTTCTTCTTTCCTAAACAGGGACCGGAATATAAACCTGGAATTTATTAAAGTGCCACTCCGCGCAGGGGCGAGGTCCAGGGATTCAGGCCTAAGGAGGAGTGTGGTCAGAGCTGCTGGCCCCGAAGGCGGTCCAGACGCGGGGTCCTCACGCTCCAGCCCCGGGCCTTCTGCCCACCAGCTCCAGTGCTAACCATGTGACTGAGGACAGCGCCTCCTGGACCCCAGCCCCTTAGTGGGAGGATGTCTTCCTGGGTGAACCAAAGGAATCAATGGGAATTAAGAATCTTCACAGATTAATTTTGTGAACTAGAAACACTAGCTAAGTGTAAGGCATGAACAATTCCCACTAAGCGAACGGAAGAATTTCCAAGTCAGCTTTCCTTTCCTTATAGTGCTTATGATGGGTAATTATTCCAGAAACTGGATGGGAACATAATGTCATTCTCTCTAAGTAAAGAATCTTATATAATCAGTACTATTATTTTGGTCTAATCTCTTCCAATGTGTTCCTATGAGTCTGCCTGCATCTCACTCTATTTGTGAGTGTATGTATGTGTGTGTGAGAGAGAGGGAGAGAGAGACTGAGAGAGAAGGAGGAAGAGAGGGAGGGAGAGAGAAAAGGAGGGAGAGAGAGAAGGAGGGAGAGAGGTAGAGAGAGAAGGAGGGAGAGAGAGAAGGAGGGAGAGAGGGAGAGAGAGAAGGAGGGAGAGGGAGAGAGAGAAGGAGAGAGAGAAGGAGGGAGAGAGGGAGAGAGAGAAAGAGGGAGAGAGGGAGGGAGAGAGAGGGAGATTATTGAAAAAATGTTTTAATGCCCGCCTGCCCTAACACAGCAATGTCCTTATATCCTTACTGGGGTGCAGAAGCAAACAAGATAAACACAGTTCTTATCTCATGAGCATAAATTCTATTTGGAGAAACACAAACAATCATTTACACAATTAACGGTTTCCTCACAGAAAGGATAAGTATTACAAAGAATAATTTGAGTGACATGAGAGTACAGGAGAACACCCACAAACTGAGACTTTACAGTACACACAGTTTTTAAGCCTGACTTCTTCACTTAACACTGCAGAATGGGCATTTCTGTAAACTTCTGGTGGTTGCATCGTCTCCTCACTATGTGGGGTAACATAGTTTGGCCATTGTCCCATTGCTAGATTTTTTAAGTAAAAAATAATACTACAAGGAGTGTTCTTGGACATAAATCATTAATTAATATCTTATTAATTCCACAGAACACATCTCTACAAATTAGAATACCAAGTTAAAAGTCACAAAAACTTTGAGGTTAATAATACATATGTCAAGTTTTTTCCAAAAACTTGAATCAATTCATACGCCTCCAGCAAAGTTAAAGCACCTACTAGTATTGACTATTGCACTTAAAAACTTGCCAACATATAGGGTCAAAAGTCATCTACTCAATTAATTTGCATTTATTTGAGTAGTGTTTAAAAATATTTGGTCGTTGTTTGTATTATTTTTCCATTTTGTAAAGTACATCCATGTCCTTTGCCCATTTTTTTCTATCAGTTAGTATTTTCCTTATTGTTTTCTAAGCATTCTTAAGATATTAAGGAATTAGCCCTTGATCAAAGTTTATGTATATATTTTTTCTTAGTCTACTGTCTTATTTTATTTATAAATTTTGACATATAAACAGTTTTCAATATTTTAGTAAGTCAAATCAGATGATGTACTTTTGTGAGCTTTTTCTTTCCTTTTCATGTCTGTTAAGAAAGCACGTACCCATTCTGAGATCAATTAAATATTCAATCATATTTTCTTTCATTTCTTTATGATTCAGTTACCTTTATTTAACTGATCTATCTGGAGCTTGTTTCGGAGCACAGTATAAAGTGAGGGTCTTCTTTACCTATACTCAATTTTCCAACGTGGCTTATTGAATTGTATGTGTGTCTCCCAATTTTGATGATTCTGTTAGAACACACCAAGTACTGGAGAACTGTTTCAGCCTGTTTTACTCCTGCTTAGCACTTCAAAATTTCTCAGTAGTGCTCGTGGGAATCCTTGTTTGGTTCCTGAATTAACGGGGCTGCATCAAAGGGGTGAAGACAGGCTTTCTTTACCGTCTTGTGAAGATCTCTTTATTCTCAACTATTTAACATCTTAAAATCAGGAAGGGTCTTAGGTTTTTGTCAAACTCCTTTTTCCTCTTCCAAGATTATCATAGGTACAGAATTCCCTGCGTCGCACATATTTAATTCATGGGTCCTCCTCCTTCTGGGATATTGCTGTTCCAAGAGTTGGCTGAAAATTGTGAGGTGACTGCTTTTTCACCAAGGCAATTTAGCTCTCAGCTGGCAGGCGAGGGACACATTTGTTGCAGGGATGGCAAGAGACGGTGGACCCAGGAGGCACGGGGACTCACCAGACCCCAAATCACCCATGTGTCAGGTGTCCACTTTCGGGGATGTAAGAACCACCCTGTCTGCAAGCCCGACCCCACGCAGCACTCACATGTTCCCGTTTGGAAGGACTCAGCCCTACGCGGATCACTTACTTATCAACCCCCATAAGGGCCAGTTGCAGGGATATGGGACTATGAAAAGAGATGGAAAATGAAATACACAAGAGAAGGCTGATTTCTTTATGTGAGCACAACAGGTGAGCAAATATCTCACCTGGAACCAACCCATCCTAATGCACAACCATCTGTGCCTTCTTGGCTCGCTGTACTCGGTGTAAATGTGGAACCAAACTTAAAAATAAGCTTAGCACAGTGACATAATTTAGTGCATGGGAACAGAATCAGACGCTGTGGTGGGGAGCATGTAAGTTTGAAAGAATGGAGTGTATCTGGACTCTCTGATTCAGCTTATTACTGTAGCATTTCATCATAGCCCATGAAACCAAATTAACTGGAGGGGCTTAATCGTGCCCACCTTTCAAATTCATGCATTGAAGCCCCAATGCCCAGGACCTCAGAATGTGACTGTATTTGGAGACAGGGCCTTCGAAGAGGGAATTAAGTTAAAATGAGGTGGTTAGGGTGGGCCTCCATCCAATCTGACTAGTGCCCTTACAAGAAGGGGGCGTGTGGACACAGACACCAGGGATGCGTGTGCACGGAGGAAGGACAGGAGGCCGGCAGATGGCCGTCTGCAGCTGACGAGAGAGGCATCAGGAGAAACCGAGCCTGCCAACATCCTGATCTTGGACTCCTGGCCTCGAGGACTCGGAGACCACAAACACTGTCTTAGCCCCCCATCTGGGGTACGAGTCATGGCAGCCCAAGCAGACAGAAAGACAACAGCAACCCGAGCGTGAGTTGTCCCTGCTGCTCCCTCACCGGAGATCTGAGCTGAAACAAGCCCCCTCCCGCTCCATGCTCGGGACTCGGGGCTCAGGGCGGCTCCGCCTCAACCTGGAGCCAGTGGGCACCGTGTGAGAAGACAGCTCCGGGAAGGGAGGAGGAAAACAGGATCTAGCACTCTGTGGCTCACCTCGCCCCCCAGAACCCAGATATCACACCTTGAAGAAGCAGAAAGCATGGTGCTTCACCTCTGATGGTGGCTTTGTCACCACGGCCGAGGGGCTCTCGGGAATGCACTGAAGAAACTGTGGGGGGCATACAAGGGGTCTTCCCCTCTTTGGATGCTTGGTGTTGCCCCTACTCCAAAAGGAGTAGCTTACTTTCTGCGGTGTGCCCGTCAGATGGCCAGAATTATTCCCACTATCCCTCCAAGAACCTGGGACAGCGCCTTGTGGAGAAAGCAGGTACTGGAGATTCTCACCACTCTCCGAAAGGCTTGGGGGGAGGGCGCTGCGGGGGGAGGAGGGTCCCTGCAGACACAGAGCAGGCAGCAGGGCCATGGCAACCGGCTCGAGTGCCCAGGAGACAGGTGTGGGCGCTGTGCTCATTCACTGCCAAACAGGGAGGAATACGGTATCAGGGAAACAGCCCAAGATCTGATGTCAAGGCCTGAGTTTAAGCTCTGCACGTGTGTCTATTAGCTGAGGACCTTTGCATAAACTATTTAGACTTATGATGTCTCAGTTCCATTCCCTATAAATCAGGGCTAGCACTACCCATCTCACAGATTTTCTGGAAAGTTCAAGAGTGGTTGAAAATGCTTTGTAGGGGCGCCAGGGTGGCTCAGTTGGTTAAACATCCAACTCGGTTTTGGCTCAGGTCACGATCTCATGGGTCATGGGATGGAGCCCCATGTCTGGCTCCGCGTTCAGCGGGGAGTCAGCTTGAGGATTCTCTCCCTCTGCTCCTCCCCCCATTTGTGTGCTCTCTCTCTCTCTCTTAAATAAATAAATAAATCTTTTTAAAAATGATTTGTAAACTTTAATTTTATAGAGGGAATTTGTTAGAACCTTAATAACTTATGTGTCCACTTGCACACTGCAAACAGTGGAGGCCATTCCTCAGCATGACACTCGTACTGGATTTAATTTCCCTTGTTCTATTCCGCTTCCTAGACCACAATAAACATGACCATGATGTTTCTGTTTTTGTTCCACTGGCCTTCACTATGAGTAAACCTTGTCAACAAAGACGACATCATCCCTCTTCTTACAAAGCCCAGTGCACCCACAACTGGACTAGTGCTCCAAACAAACGGGAAATAAACACACTGTATGAGAGACAAGTAGTCTTGGTCACGGCCAATGTTTGGGATATTCACTTAGGACCAGAATGTTCTTAGAACCATTCACCAAAACATATACTTAGTAACAAATGTGAATTTCAGAAGATATTTTAAGGGCTCCCTCAAAACGTTGAAGTTGAGCCTGTCCTTGAGGTATACACACAAACATACACACTTTTGTTTTATTTTGTGTTTTGTTTCCTTTTTTAAGAACGGGAATCGCAGCGCTATAGGGAAAGAATCGTGAATGGTATAACAAACAAATTAGGCTGAGCCACATGAAATTGCCAAAACTTTGGCCATTTTTCAATAAAAATTACAAGTTTATACACTATACATTATATCCTACAGAACAAGAGAAAAGTCTACTAATGATATTTGCAGATTATTCTCATGGGAGACAGACCAGAACATGAAAGGGGAGAGTTACAACCAAAAGGACACCTCACAAACCTGAGCTGCGAAGGGCAGGCTTTCCCTCTCTTCAACTCAGACAAGCCCTGTGACCCCTCCGAGAAGGAGAAGCGGCTCTGCAGGGAGCTTTCTGAACCTTAGGGAACAGCTCTCCAGCTCTGGGAGCTGTCACAGATGAGAAAGATACCAGAGGACCACGTAGGAGCTACCCTACCTGGTCTTCCCCTGCCCGGCTCCTCCCCGCACCGGGTCCTCCCCCGCCGAGCTCACCGCCCCCACCAAGGGCACCCCACCTGCTCCTACCCAGCCGGCATCTCTGCACACCCCATCTGCAGGGAACACCCACATCTACCCACTGAATGCTTCTGGAACCCACCACCACCCATGTTCCCCGGCCCCTTCCTGAAGGCTGCCCCCACCCCTCCCCTGGGCACAGCCCAGCAGCCTGGATCTGGTGCTGCCCCTCCCCTCTCATCTCCACACCTGTCCAGAATGAGCCACACTTGAACCCTTGACTGCTCTGCCATTTATAAAGCCCTTCAAACCTGGATTCTCTCTTCCTGTCCAGACGCCTGTATCTTCAAGCCGTACCCTCTGGAGAGTCTGGATTCTCCAAGGTGCTGAAGCCACCCTGTTTCCACAGGCCTAGAGTCCCGTGTGTGGTGGGTCGGGGCCCATGTGCCCATTTGGAAAGTCATGATCCCATGCCTGTCAACACGTGCCCCATTCGCCTCCCGTCATGGTCACAACCCCCGTTTCTCAGAGGGGCTGTGCTGACGCGGTTATGGACCAGTAACATGGCAGCGTGTCCCTGGCTCCTCCTTGCTGTGCTCTCAGTACACCACACAGGGATGGGACAGACACAGGAGGTCATGGGAGGGACTGCCCTGTGCCCCTGCACGGCAGCAAGGGCTCTGAGGTCCGGGCTGGGGCTGGGTGCCCTGGGGGTCATGGGGCACAAGGTGGTACCTGGGTTCATCCTGGCATTTCCACATCCTCCAGACTGCGCAGACCAGGTTAGCTGTGCTCTAAAGCATAAGGTTAGGGCAAAAAGGCCACCGCCTTGTGGCCACCCCCTTGATGGAGTGACAGCAACAAGTCGGCGCAATCGGCCTCATGCAGATCTTCAGGGCAAGATGTTTGCCTGGAATCAGACCTCAAGGGAACCAGAAGGTCCAACACCAGCATTTGATCAATGAAGGGAAACAAAGTAAAGATCAAATGGATGTTACCAAAATCTCTTAATAATCACTGCTTGATCAATACCAATTCAAGCAAGCCATACAAATTTGAAAATCAGTATTTTACTTAAGGCTGTAACCTGGTTCCTTCTGGCTGAAGTGTTCATACCCACAATTAGTGGCTAAAGTTTCTAGGAGACCTTTCCAAAGGCCTCCTGATGTCCGGAGCTTGAACTCTGCCCTTCTTCTCAATATTCCCACTATCCACATAAAAAATGCAGTAGAGTCAGCTCTTTGGATTTTTCTTTATCAAATAGCAGGTATACGTACTAAAAAGTATCATAAATAAATACAAATTATAATCTGTTACCCGGGCCCAGTCTTGGTTCAGCCACACAGCTGTGTGATCTTGGCAAGCTCTGTACTTTTCTGAACATTCACTTCCTCTTCTGGACAACGGGGTCATTTCTACCTCACAAGCCTGTAACATGTTACCCCAAATGCAGCTGTGGGATTCCACATCCAGTAGAGAACACATGCACAGACATTTCTCCAAGGAAGGCATACCGATGGCCAATAGACAGATGAAAAGATGCCCAACATCACTCATCATCAGGGAAATACAAATCAAAACCACAATGAGATATCACCTCACACCTGTCAGAATGGCTAAAATCAACAACACAAGAAACAGCAGGTGTTGGCGAGGATGTGGAGAAAGGGGAAACTTCGCGCACTGTTGGTGGGAATGCAAACCTGTGCAGCCACTCCAGAAAACAGTATGGAGATTCCACAAAAAGTTAAAAATAGAATTACCATATGATTCAGTAATTCCACAACTATTTACCCAAAAAATACAAAAACACTAAGTCAAAGGGAGACATGCACCCTCATGTTTAGAGCAGCATTATTTACAATACCCAAGATGTGGAAGAACCCCAAGTGTCTGTCAACTGATGAATGGATAAAGAAGATATAGTATATATACAAAGGAATATTACTCAGCCATAAATAAGAGTGAAATGTTGCCATTTGCAACCACATGGATGGAGCTAGAGTGGTATTATGCTGAATAATACTCTCTATTATATAATAATAATAATAATAATAATAACAATAATTACTAAAATAATTCTAAAAATAAGTGAAGTAAGTCAGAGAAAGACAAATACCATATGATTTCACTCATACGTGGAATTTAAGAAACAAAACAAACAAGTAAAGGAAAAGAGAGAGAGAGAAACAAACCAAGAAGCAAACTCTTAACTACAGAGAACACACTGCTGGTCACCAGAGGGGAGGTGGGTGGGGAATGGGGGGACTAGGTGATGGGGATGAAGGAGGGCACTTGTCCTGAGGAGCATCAGGTGACATGTGGAAGTGATGAATCACTTCCATACACTGAGTGTCAACTACCTGGAATTAAAATAAAAGAAACTTAATACAAAAAGAAAAGAATAATGGCTCTAAAGATGTCCATCAACAGATGAATGGATAAAGAAGATGTGGTATATATATACAATGGAATATTATGCAGCCATCAAAAGGAATGAGATCTTGCCATTTGCAACGACGTGGATGGAACTGGAGGGTATTATGCTGAGCGAAATAAGTCAAACAGAGAAAGACATGTGTCATATGACCTCATTGATATGAGGAATTCTTAATCTCAGGAAACAAACTGAGGGTTGCTGGAGTGGGGGGTGGAGTGGGAGGGACGGGGTGACTGGGTGATGGACACTGGGGAGGGTATGTGTTCTGGTAAGTGCTGTGAATTGTGCAAGACTGTTGAATCTCAGATCTGTACCTCTGAAACAAATAATGCAATAGATGTTAAGAAAGAAAAAAAGAAGAAGAAGAATGTAGCAGGAGGGGAAGAATGAAGGGGGGGAATCGGAGGGGGAGAAGAACCATGAGAGACGATGGACTCTGAAAAACAAACTGAGGGTTCTAGAGGGGAGGGGGGTGGGAGGATGGGTTAGCCTGGTGATGGGTATTGAGGAGGGCACGTTCTGCATGGAGCACTGGGTGTTATGCACAAACAATGAATCATGGAACACTACATCTAAAACTAATGATGTAATGTATGGGGATTAACATAACAATAAAAAAATTTAAAAAAAATAAAATTAAAAAAAAAAAAAAAAGAATAATGGCTCTATTTTAATCCTTGGTTTAATAAACCTAAGCTAGAGGGCCTAATATTTTATGCCAATAATGAAATGTTAATAATCTTCACATTTCTCTTAAATGATCCTTGAATTTCTCAAATTCTGATCCCACTCCACTGCCTCTGGACTCACTCCTCCCTGATACTATGATGGTTTCTTTCCCATTAATCTGAACATGTCACTCACCCCCACCTCTGTCCTGTCCCTGTACTGTGGACTTCTATGTGTATGTCCCACATGGGACTTTGCGGATATTAATTCATCTGACATTCTGCTTCTATTTTTGCTACCACCTCCCCCCCAAACGCCTTGTGTGCAGGTATAAGGAACAAATGGTAAACCTCACCAAGGGTCCTTCTCTGTGCCTCAGGGCCTTTGTTCATGTCTGCCATGTCTGCCCATCTTGCGTTTCTCTCCATCCCCCCACACAAGGTCAGCCCTGGTGCCCCGCCCCCAGCCAGAGTCTCCCAGGAGGAGTCATGCACCTGTCCCCTATCCGCACAAAGTACTTTGCATGTTTTTTATGACGGCATTGGACATGAAGCTACCATAGGCTGCACATGTAACAGCATGCCCATGCAGCCTGCATGCTCCAGCCGTGTTCTACTGAGTCTGGAACCTATCATGCAGCCTGCATGCTCCAGCCGTGTTCTACTGAGTCTGGAACCTATCATGTAGCCTGCATGCTCCAGCCGTGTTCTACTGAGTCTGGAACCTATCATGTAGCCTGCATGCTCCAGCCGTGTTCTACTGAGTCTGGAATCTATCATGTAGCCTGCATGCTCCAGCCGTGTTCTACTGAGTCTGGAACCTATCAGAATACCTGGCTACCTGACCCAAAGCACCTGACTAATAAATGTGAAGAATGAATAAAAGAACAATGTTGCAGAACCATTTATTACCAAATTTGGTATAGTCGTTTGTACTTGAAATATCTACTGTTTTTTTTTTTTTTTTGGTTTGCTTTTTTTTTTTTCAGTAAAGGAGATGAGTTCTTGATCATCAGGAACATGGGGGGTGTGGAAATGACCATAATGCTGAAAATAGTCATTTGTTTATGGGACTCTCAAGGAAAGAAAAGCAGTACACATCTTAAAATGTACCTATTTATATTCTACCCAGAAGGATCAGCACTAAATCAGACCATCCTGCCATCTCCTGGCTGTTGAGACAGCTTTCCAAACAGGACAAAATCTACAGGGCACAGTTTGCAGAGAAATGGCCCCTGAGAGGCCTGCCCGGTGAGGGAGAGCCCCGGGAGTTTGTCGTCACGCACTCACACTGTGGATTAATTTACGGAGCACACTGAGTTATGTACTAGTCAGAACATCCCTAAATTTCGTTAAGAATACAAAGTAAAGGGTTAACTGATTCAAAGTTAACTGATTCAAAGTGTTTATAAAACTCTTTACAACAGCTACTGAGCCTTTTATTGTGTGTGGGATTTTTCTTTTTCCCTACACCCATAATTACCAAACCTAAAGTAGGCTCGATTGCAGCAGTTCTAGCAAAAACTCCAGAAGCTCAGTCCCACCCTCCTTTCTGCAGAGACCCCATGAAGTTGTCCCCACTTGTGCTGAGAATCGTACAAAGCACACAGGAAAGAATACAGGTACAGAAATCAAGCACAAACACAAGTTACTCTAAGAATCGTGTTTCCATTGGAAAAACTCCAGAGCGGACACAATCCTCATTTAAGACAAAGTTAGTGGCTAAGATCACCTGGCCAGTTGGAGCTGATCCCTAACCAAAACCCAAGGTAAAGGAAAAGTCCCTCCCACAGAACGTGTTCCAAATCCTGCTTGGGCGGGGGGGGGGGGAATTGGGTGTTCTATCCCCATGTCCCCAAGAAGGAAGAGGGAAGCAACGGTCTTTGAGGCAGGACCACGTCAGAACAGAGCAGATGGC
The DNA here is from genome assembly GCF_004348235.1 of Phoca vitulina. Taxonomy (NCBI): domain Eukaryota; kingdom Metazoa; phylum Chordata; class Mammalia; order Carnivora; family Phocidae; genus Phoca; species Phoca vitulina. Next base: position 2,737,325 of record NW_022589712.1, on the reverse strand, counting down.
CTTGCTCAGCTCGCACTGCCCTGCTGGCCTCGGCAAGAGAGGCAGATAAGACGTTCACAGTCCCGAGAGTCTCTCTTACATCATGATGATGAGCCCAATTACACATTTATAACTAAATCAAAGTGGAAACCATCAAGAGGCTCACCAGCTACTTTATCTCCAGTGAGCCTGTGATCTGAAAAGAACAGTGATTAGTGGTCCCAAAATAGAAAAGTTATTGAAAGGCAATTTTCTTCCAGCGGATTGATCCAGAAATGATGAAAGCACAAAGCTGAACCCTCATCAGAAGTCTGCGTCTAAAACTGGAGTCTTTCTCTGTAAGGCACACTTGGGTCGGTCACTCACAACCACAAGAGCTCGGGCTATTTTCCTGTGCGTCAGAGAGTGGAGACGTCATGGGGCGCCTTCCTGGGGGGCGCACAGGCCAAGGGAGCACTCTCTGAAAGTGGTTGACGGCTTCTAAGCCAATCCACCTTCCCAGCAACGTCAGCAATGTTCCACTCCGTTAAGTGGTCTGGTCAGTCAGGTATCTGAATCCTGATGGCTGTCTGTTCTGTAGAAATTCAGGAAAGTACCATTTTCAAATGCCAGTATGTTTTGTTTTTGCTTATAAAACATGAGGATAATTTCCCCACAGAAGATATACAAATGACTAGTGGCTCAATATCACTCATCATCAGGGACATGCAAATCCAAGCCATAAGGAGACACACCTCACAATCGTTAGGCTGTCCATAATAAAGAAGAAAACACATAAAACAGCAAGTGTAGGTGAGGACATGGAGAAATTGGAATGCTTGTGCACTGCTGGTGGGAATGTGTGTTGGAGTGGCTGCTTTGGAAAACGGTATGGCTGTTACTCAAAAATTAAGCATAGAATTACCGTATGATGCAGCAATCCTGCTTCTGGATACACACCCCAAAGAACTGGAAGCATAATCTCAAAGAGATACTGGCACACCCATATGACAGATAAATGGATAAACAAAATGTGGTGTATGAACACAGGAGAATATTGCTCAACCTTAAAAAAGAAGGGAATTCTGGCACATGCTACAACACGGATGGACCCTGAGGACACTGTCCTCAGTGAAATAAATCAGTCACAAAAGGATAAACATTGTATGATTCCACTTATATGAGGTTCCTAGAGCTGTCAGATTTATAGAGACAGAAAGTAGAAGGGTGGGTGCCAGGGGCTGGGGCACAGGGGGTAGAGGTGGATGGTGGGGATGGTTGTACAACAATATGAATGAACTTAATGTCACGGCACTATACTCCTAAAAATGGTTAAGATGGTCATTTTTTTTTTTAAAGTAGGCTACACACCCAGTGTGGGACTTGAACTCAGGACCCTCAGATCAAGAGTCACATGCTCTACTGACTGAGCCAGCCAGGCACCCCAAGATGGTAAATTTTATGTTATGTGTATTTTGCCACAATTAAAGCTTCTTTTAATGTGAGGATAAAAAAACTATGAAAGATATACTCTATGAAATTCATTTCCCTGCTTTTTTAAAACACGGTTGAACCATAAACTTAACTTATACACATATTGAAACATTTTTTTTAATTTTTTTAAATTTTATTATGTTATGTTAGTCACCATACAATACATCAGTAGTTTTTGATGTAGTGATCCACTATTCATTGTTTTCGTATAACACCCAGTGCTCCATGCAGTACGTGCCCTCCTTAATACCCATCACCAGGCTAACCAATCCTCCCCCCCCCCCAAAACCCTATTTGTTTCTCAGAGTCCATAGTCTCTCATGGTTCATCTCTCCTTCTGATTTCCGCCCCCCTTCATTTTTCCCTTCCTTCTCCTAATGTCCTCCATGCTATTCCTTATGTTCCACAAATAAGTGAAACCATATGATAATTGACTTTCTCTGCTTGACTTATTTCACTTAGCATCATCTCCTCCAGTCCCATCCATGTTGATGTAAAAGTTGGGTATTCATCCTTTCTGATGTCTGAGTAATATTCCATTGTATATATGGACAACATCTTCTTTATCCATTCGTCTGTCGAAGGGCATCTTGGCTCTTTCCACAGTTTGGCTATTGCGGACATTGCTGCTATGAACATTGGGGTGCATATGGCCCTTCTTTTCACTACATCTGTGTCTTTGGGGTAAATACCCAGGAGTGCAATTGCTGGGTCATAGGGTAGCTCTATTTTTAATTTTTTGAGGAACCTCCACACTGTTTTCCAAAGTGGCTGTACCAACTTGCATTCCCACCAACAGTGTAAGAGGGTTCCCCTTTCTCCACAACCTCTCCAACATTTGTTGTTTCTCTCCCTGTCCATTTTTGCCATCCTAACTGGTGTAAGGTGGTATCTCAATGTGGTTTTGATTGGAATTTCCTTGATGGCTAATGCTGATGAACATTTTTTCATGTGTCTGTTAGCCATTTGTATGTCTTCTTCAGAGAAGTGTCTTTTCATATCTTCTGCCCACTTTTTGACTTGATTATTTGTCTTTTGGGTGTTGAGTTTGAGAAGTTCTTTATAGATCTTGGATACCAGCCCTTTATCTGTAGTGTCATTCGCAAATATCTTCTCCCGTTCTGTGGGTTGCCTCTTTCCTTTGTTGACTGTTTCCTTTGCTGTGCAGAAGCTTTTTATCTTGATGAAGTCCCAAAAGTTCATTTTTGCTTTTGTTTCACTAGCTTTTGGAGATGTGTCTTGAAAGAAGTTGCTGAGGCTGATGTCAAAGAGGTTACTGCCTATGTTCTCCTCTAGGATTTTGATGGATTCCTGCCTCACATTGAGGTCTTTCATCCATTTTGAGTTTATCTTTGTGTATGGCGTTAGAGAATGGTCGAGTTTCATTCTTCTGCATGTGGCTGTCCAATTTTCCCAGCACCATTTATTGAAGAGACTGTCTTTTTTCCATTGCATGTTTTTTCCTGCTTTGTCAAAGATTATTTGACCATAGAGTTGAGGGTCCATATCTGGCTTCTCTATTCTGTTCCATGCTGTCTTGGCGATCACAGCTTTGTAATATAGCTTGAAATCGGGCAATGTGATGCCCCCAGCTTTGTTTTTCTTTTTCAACATCTCCTTGGTGATTTGGGGTCTTTTCTGATTCCATACAAATTTAGGATTGTTTGTTCCAGCACTTTGAAAAATGTCATTGGAATTTTGATCGGGATGGCACTGAAGGCATAGATTGCTCTGGGTAGCATAGACATTTTAACAATGTTTATTCTTCCAATCCATGAGCATGGAATATTTTTCCATCTTTTTTGTGTCTTCTTCAATTTCTTTCATGAGTGTTCTGTAGTTCCTAGAGTATAGATCCTTTACCTCTTTGGTTAGGTTTATTCCAAGGTATCTTATGGTTTTTGGTGCTATTGTAAATGGAATCATTTCTGTAATTTCTCTTTCTACAGTTGCGTTGTTAGTGTATAAGAAAGCAACTGATTTCTGTGCATTGATTTTGTATCCTGCCACATTACTGAATTGGTGTATGAGTTCTAGTAATTTGGGGATGGAGTCTTTTGGGTTTTCCACATAAAGTATCATGTCATCTGCAACAAGAGAGAGTTTGACTTCTTCTTTGCCAATTTGAATACCTTTTATATCTTTTTGTTGTCTGATTGCTGTTGCTAGGACTTCTAGTACTATGTTGAACAATAGTGGCGAGAGTGGGGAAAAGCTGAGAGCCTTTCCCTTAAGATGAGGAACACGTCAAGGATGCCCACTCTCACCACTATTGTTCAACATAGTACTAGAAACATTTTGATGGTATGTGCATTTTCAAAAAAATTAAATGCTTCTGACATCTCCACAGAACAGACACAAAAGGCCAGATTTCATGTCCGTCAGGCAAAAAGCATGTCACAGGAACACACAGTTCTTTATAGATAGCAGCTTTCAAATTTCCACATCCACGGATCACTTGGATAGGCAAAAAGTGCTCACTGCACATTCTCCGCTATTCTAAAAATGCAGAACTACATGCCAAAGAAAGTAGCCAGAACAAAGAGTATACAGCAAACAGCTCCTAAGGGAGATCACACTTTTCACATGAGACAAAATTTGGAAGATGTCAATGAAGAGACCCAGAGTACTTGGTATGAATAATGTACAATCTTCCAAGCTTGCCAAAGTTTCAACCCAAAGTGAGTGTCTGTAAGACTCTGAACCCCCGGGGCCCTGAAGTTATGAAGGACAGATGGGTCTCTGGCCCTTGGATAGCTGTGGCAGAGGTCCCAGATGTATGGGTGAGGAACCCAGCACTGGGACATGCTAGGAGCCTGCAGGATGTTTGGGGAGGGACCACCACCTGCTGAACGAGATTTCCCTGATGGAAGTGGGCAGTGTGCAGAAGTGTGGGGCACTTGGAGAGGCAGACACCAGAGGCCCTGGAACGTCAGAGTGATGAAGACCAGTGCCAATGGCGACGTGGCTTGGGACTAAGGCTGGTGAACAGTCACATGGATGCACTGAGAAGCAACTGCCCACCAGTCAAGCCTTCAAGTGAGACCACAGCCATGGCTTGCAGCTGGAAACAACATCACCAGAGACCCTGGGCCATGGGCACCCAGCCACACTGACCCACAGCCACTGTACCATAGTAAATGCTTGCTTTTTATGCTGATATGTTTGGGGTAATCTGTCATGCTTCCAAGGGTACTTACTACAGGGGGTGAAAAGCTGAAACATGAGATAAAGTCACTCTTGAACTTTGAGATGATCAGTTTCTAATGCTTATCTCTCCTTAAACAAATCATATGCTTTAAGTTGCCCAAATAAAGTGTGCCACTGTATACCATTTCAGAGTGTGACCCTCACCCCTAAGAGCATTTTATTCACAATCGTCTTTGTTGTACTTGAGATGTGACAACTCACAGCTCCTCCAGGTGATAGGAGGGAAAGGAATTTCTCCACAATTCCACTGTGTCTAACATGTTACTTAAATGCAATTTCCCTGTTGTCCTTTTCATCAGGGCTTTGAAGAGCAAACGGTCCGACACAGCTAGGACAAGCAGAATGACACTTTGAGAAATCGGGTGACGCGGCTGTTAGATGTGAGGCAGAGGAAACAATCCGCAGCTCCTCGCTGTGGTTTGGTCTGTTTGTAACATATTTAGGAAGGTGTGTCTGGTGACTGTTTCCATTCAAAATTGGGTGCAATCCACCAATCCGGGGCTGCCTGAGGTAGAAAGTATTTATTAACAACCGTGATCGCTAGAGAGGGAAATAAGGAATTCCAAGGCAAGTAGCGTCCACTCCTGCTGGAGCCCCCATGGAATGTCGATGATGGAGGGAGAGCCACCCCAGCACCACCCTCTTCCATACCGACTAAGACACTCAAATTTGGTCCCAGCAGCCCAGCTAGTTGTCAGGATAGGAAGGGTCACCACGTCAGTGATCCTACAGGAATGACCGAGGTCGATTTGTCAGCATCTGCCTTCATCTCTGTGTTCTGAAATCAACAGAGACCACAGGCTGAATGGGGACCCCAGGTAACGGGGCCCAGAAGGGGCTGCCGGGCAAGCTCGAGTCAAGGTCGGAGCTGGACCCTGTCGTGGAGCAGCCTGGACCGGGCTCAGAGCTGAGCTCCAATCGCACATCCGCGAACCGGCAGCAGCAGAGATCCGAGCCAGCTGGGCGAGAGTTCACCCACGTTCAGATTCACAGACTCCATGGAGCGCCGAGGGGTCTGAAACCTGGGATCCCGACAGATGCAGCCCTGCCCCCACCTCAGCCTGATTTACAAGTTAGAGCCACGGCCTCCCCGATTCTCTGTAGGGTCCTGCCAGCTGACAGGTCAGAGCTTGTGTGTCTGCTCTAGAGTCAATACGGGGAAAAATTACAGAAAAAACAACTTATTAAAATGTCCTCGTGGAGATTAAAGAAATAGAGTGGTACGAGGAAGCACGCTCCCCAGGAGGAGGCTGGGGAGCGAGGACAGGGTGGGAGAGAGACCAAACCCAGGGCCAAGGCTGCGTCGCTGCATAAATCCTGACCTGTGAGTGATATTTCACCTTCAAACCATCAGAATTCAGGGAAGATAAGAAAAGCCAGCTGATGATACTCATCTGTTACTTAAACACCAGATAATAACCGTAATTAATCAGTTAGCCCACAGATACTAATAAGACACTACGTCTTGTGCTTGTCTGAACTCCCCCTCTTCAAGCAGGAAGCTATGAAGAGGCAGAAAGTTTTCAGATCCCTGTCTTGGGTCTGTGAGTGCAGCAGAGGGAGGGTCAGCACTGTCCAGCCGCACGCGATGCCAGGTGGAGACCTCCAAATCTTGATTTCCATTCTGAGTACCAGTAATAATAGATGCTTATTCCTCTCAAAGATCTTTTGTGATTGTGATGGCAACGCTTATTTTGTGGAGAAGACCAGACTCCTTTCTCTGTGGCCAGGAGACCAGCTCGGAGACGAGACGGCTCGCAGACACCGGAGCGTCGTAAGGGACCACAGTCCCCCTGCCACCTGCCCGGGAAGGCTGAGGCCTCGGTGTGGGGGGGGCCAGGAAGCTCTTGCCTCCTTCACAGACTTGGCCTCCCAAGAAGGAAGCCTTGTTCTCAGCTGAGGGGGACACGCTTGCCTTGAGCCAAGCGGAGAGCAGAAGACGGCTCCCACTTCCCCCCGTGCCCACAGCATCATTTCCGAGGGTGCCAGTGTGCGAGCTGCACTGGGCCGCACCCTGGGCAGGCACCCCAAGCCCCCTCCTGCCCTCCCCAGCTGTCCTCGCCCTCCTGCTTCCCCCCACCTGCCCTTGGTCATTATACTCCCACTGACTCTGAAGCTACTTGCCTACTTGTGCAGTGCTGGGCCCCGGGCCACGCATGTGCATGTGGATGCAGCGGATGCAGTGCTGGGCCCCGGGGCCTGGGCCACATGTGTGCATGCCCCTCCACATACACACATACACACTCTCCCAAACAGGCCAGGGAGCTGGGCTCTGTGCTGCGAAACTCTGGTCCCAGGCTCAGAGGAACTTCCTCACCCCCCAGCTCATCTGCACCTGAAGCGGGGGTGGGGATTGGACGGGCCCACAGTGGCAGAGGTGGGTGACGGGCAGGGGCCCTCACTGACTGGGAAGGCACACAGCGGGACAGGCAGAAGGGAGTTTGCCATAAGACACTCTGAGGCATTGACAATCTCCCTACCATCTGCTGCTAAAAACAGCCTTGATTTGTCACGCAGACCTGACGTGCTTGTTCTAAAAAGTTACCATCAAATACATATCGGTAAAGAACGACCACCGTTTTCTCTGGTGCAGCCGTCCGCGGAGCACCAGTGGGCGCTGAGGACCGGTGTGCTCGGGGGCAGAGCTCTGGGGGAGGCTCGGATTCTCCTTCTGACAAAGAAAGCCGAGTAAGGGTCTCTTCCACCCCTGCGGTTGGAAAACAGGAACCCGCAAGTATTCCTCACCCGGAAAATTCTTTAGAGTCATCCATGTCAATAAATAGGTTATTTTTGTTTAAAAAGAGCAACGTAATGTGTTCAGAAAGTTATTTATGGCAAACAGGAAGGCTCTAATGTGAAAGACTGGTTGACTTTGATTAGGGACAATGGCGCTTTGAACACAGCGGGCGGGCACTCAGTGGAGACACTCCCAGGCGGGGCCAGGCCAGCAAGGTAAACACGCACGGCAGCGGCCAGCAATTTCCAGCTGGTCCCCGATGGGGATGAACGTCAGGGCAGCCGACCCAGGGGAAGGCACAGGATCCCCAGCGGCTAACGTGCTGAGCTTGAGGGGACAGCAGGACACACAGCCCAACAGGCACCCCGAACAATGGGTTGATGACTTTGGAGGGAGGTCAGGGTGAGGAGAGGATTTGGGAATCAGGAAGCACTGAATAGGATCTAGGAATGCATTCAGGAGTTATTTATGGAAATAACAGAACTCCTACTTGAAAGAGGCCAGAAGTGAACCAGAAATAAGCATCATGATCACAAAGAAACATTTTAAAATTCATGATTCTCATTTCTGAATTAATACAGATACTTGGAAAGTGAACCACGGTGAACAAATAAATGGTTGCTGAGGTTCCGGAGTTTTCTCCTTTCTCCTTCCAGGCCCACAGCCGGGCTCCTGCTCGCCACCCTCCCAAGGTCAGCGTCAGCACCTACCTCTTCCCTGGGAAGGATGCGGGGGGAAAGATGAGCAGAGTGCCGTGGGCGGGTGCGTTGGCCTTGCCCCTCACTGGTTCCTGACAGGTGAGGACCCAGGGTCCCCACCCCACGCCGCCTTTAATCCCACCTCTACCTCCAGCTGTCCCAGCCTGCTCCCCGCCCCAGTCGCCCCCCTGTGCCTCTCCCCTCTGTTCATAACCTGCCTGTGAATATATTCATGGCAGGCCCTACATGCGAAAGGTCACCAACGTAACAGAGGAGAAAGGCTGGGCACACAGCAAGTCCCCGACACCTACTGCTCCCAGAGGCAGGTGGTCTCCCCATAGGTAAGGAGAGCGCTCACATCTTCCTTCTTGGTAAGTCTGGAATACAGGGGACTCCCCAGCATGACAGATGGAGAGCGAATGACGTTCCTTCTCTTTCCAATCCTATTTTCCCTCTGTTTTCCAGTTCTCCATACTAGAGGAATTCCCCAACATTTCCCCAACTTCTCTGAATTTTTTTTAGCAGCCGTATTGTCAGTCTGGAAGAATGCCTTCTTCCTGGATCATTGCTGCTTCATTTCCCCGTTTGATGTATGGCCATGGTGCTTGGATTTTCTCAAATCTCTGCAGGTCCATAAAGGTCTCATCTGCTCCCTGAGCTACACCTGCCTCTTCTGGGGCCAGCATTTGTTTGCTTCTCTCTGGAAGGTGAGGAAGCTGCCGTGGTCCTCACGGAAAGTGGGCGCACACTGGCTTCACCTCAATAAGGGACCTGCCACGCTCACGTGTTCTCCCTGGAGTTTTGGAACGGGCCTTCTCTGGGCTCTCCTGTATCTGCAGTGGACTCATCTCCTGACGGGCAATCCGTCCCCATCATTTTGTTCCCAGAGCCCTCAGTGGCTCCTCACTCCTGATCACGTGTTCTAATTCCTCCCCCCAACACGTAAAGTCATTCGTAGTAAATCTTGCCTGACCTCACGTACAACAATCCTGGACCCTTCCTACTCTGCCTGTGGGGGTGTCCCCGTGCTAAGCCGACCTGGAGCCAACTTCCCGGACCCCCTCCTGCGAAGACTCTCCACCTCTGGACTCTGTAGTCATCTCTGCCTCCTGCCTCCATGGCACTCAGCATTCTGCTGTGTGAACAGCGCTCGGAATGTCTACACATTCATACTCTCCCAGATTCAGATCATCTCCTTCGATCTACGCCTTTGTATGTAGCCTGCACATTAAAGAAGCTAATCATTACGACTGAACTACCGCTCTGGTGGTCTGCCCGGCGTGGCTTACCCGCCACTGTGGCCCCTGAGACTCCGAGAAGCCTTCTTTCATCACCCGGCACGTAAGTCATGTGTGTTAGAGAGACCGGTCTTCCCTTCAAACTTGTCTTCCTTAACTTGGGGAGAACCCTCTTGCTACAAACGTCCTCGGTTCTACCAAACTCAGGTGGATTTCCACATGGCTGTTGGCGTATTTTGAGGATGGATAGCCTGGCCCAGAAACCATCTCCACGTGTGTCAACAGCTCGCCCTGGGAGCCGGGGTAGTTGAGGTGGAGACAGTCAGTGCCCTTGTCCTCCAGGAGCCCAACAAGAAGTCAAGGGCATGCAGGCAGGGCTAGTTTTCTCACATAGTGTCCCAAGGAGGACACAGAGAACGAGGTGCAAGGCCTCCCCATAGAGGAAAGTAGTAAGTTTGTTCATATGGATTTTATTTACCAACCATAAGTAGTGATGATGCTGCCCAATTTTTACTCTTTGAAAGGAAGGCAGGTATTTTTGGATTACACATGATGATCAGAATTTGCCTCAAAATAATCTGGAATGGGGGGAGTGTGGGGGTGTTGATGCATAAATAAAACAAGACTGGCTTTTACTTAATAATTTGGAAATTATGTATCTGTGACAGATCCATGGAGATTTATTATACTTTCTGTACGTGCTCACAATTTTTACAATAAAATTCATTTTTTAAGAAGGGATTTAATCTCTCAAGCAGATGAGTGTGGTTGTAGATTATCTGTAGAGAGTATAACTTTTAAATAGCTTCTGAGATTAAAAGCAGCCCAGAGCAGCATGAGATAATTCACTTCTAGAGCTGGTGCGCTCAGAGGCAACCGTGACCCTGGGCACATATAACACCGATTCCGTCTGTATGTCGATCCCTCCCTGTGTGGTATTCGCCCCGCCGACCCAGCGCCGAGCACAGAGCAAGTCTGCACTGTCTCACCGGTCCCGCCTAGGTCCCTCCGCTGCCCAGCGATGCCATGTGGTCCTTGCAAAGGCTATGTCTTTGTTCAGGGCACGTCCCTACCCCCTCCCGTGTCTCCAGCCCTGCACCGAGGAGTCGGATCCGTCCAAGCTGCCTTCCTCACGATGCGCGGCAAGTCGGCTGCATCCCACAGGAACTTAGCCCCAGTGTTCTCTTCTTTCACTTGAATGCGATAGAAAGACTTGCCTTTCTGCCTTCGACTCTTCTCTCCTTCATGTCACATGAGAAACTTTGGCTTTCCTAAGGAAGACTTGAACTCCACAAAGTGGGGATAATGTCTTACGTCTTTCCCAAGAGGTGAGAACAGGTGTGAAGACTTCACAGCCTGCACCAGCCTGATGGGGAGGACACTGTGGTCTGTGATTCATCCCCGAGAGTGGGAGGGTGGGGCGAGGTGAGACACAGAACAAGGGACACTGAGCTTCAGAGAGCCCTGCAGCCCTGCGTCAGACGACAGGTGGGAAGCCGCCCAACGGGGCTCGAAGACTTTTAACTCTAAACTCCTTGCATCTCGTGCTGCACCTCCGGCCCCCGTGTGTGGCCACGCTCGATGCTTGTGCGCCCGGCACATAGTTGGTGACGGCAGACAAACTTCTGAAGTTGGACGAAGGGTTGCAAACTCTAGGCACTGTGTGTATTTAGATGTCTATTCTCCAAGTGGATCTTTGCTCATGGTCACTAATAGATGGAACCATATTTGTTTACCACAGATGTTAATTTTATAGAATTTAGTTCAGCGCAAATAGGCAACAAGATAGTGAGTCTGGAGAATAGAACTGCAAACAGAGCGACAATTAAGTGAGAGATGTTGCCTCTTAAGTCACAGCAGGTTCATGTCTAAGACAACTCGAACTGAGAAAGCACCGGACAGCATGGAGGACAGAGCCCAGGGAGGACGGAAGGGGGACTGGAGACCGTCCGCGGCCAGCTCACAGCGCAGCCACACGTAAGCTCGGAGGGGGTCCCGGCGCCGTCTGTGCTCGGGGCAGGCCAGCCAGCCGTGGCGGAGCAGGCCCAGGTCAGGGGTGCTGTCCTTCCCCATCAGCGCCTCGTCTCCCATCCCCCTTCCCCCCTTCTGCGCAAAGTCAGTCTGCATTCTGCAGCTAACAGCACAGACAGAAGGAGACAGAAAGGAAAACAGCCAGAAAGAAAAAGGGGGTAAGCATCAGAGCAGGAAAGGAAGAATCTGCTCCTTAGTGGCTCAACCCGTAACCGTCTGGGAAAGCTCACGACGTGTAAGCACAACCCCAGAGCTTACAACACCGCGTAGGAAGGCTCCCCGAGGAACCAGACGCCGCGCTCCAGACAAGGAGAAGCCACGGGCCGCACAGGCTCTTCACCTACCCCAGGATGGATGACCTCACCTCCCAGCAAACCGTGGCTCCGGGGCGGGCAACACCACAAACCCCTCATTGTCCACGGGCGGCCCAGCCCGCTGCCCTCTCTTTCCTGAGCCCGGCGCCCTGTCTCTTGTCAGCCCCGCACTCAGCATCTCCCCCTTGGCCTGTCCCCAGGCCCCCCTCACCTGCTGCCCAGGGCTGGCTGCCCCAAGGAAGGCTGAGCCTCTTTCTGTCCTGACACCTGGGGTTCTGGGTGTAGCAGGGGAGCTGTGCCCCGGGGGCCCCCAGGCTTAGCCGCCCCCTCCTCATGGGACTCCAGGTCCCAGTGCTGCGCGTCTCCTTGGTTTCTGCCCCAGGTTTGCTCCCAAAATGATAGGGTGTCCTCTGTCCCACAGACAAAAGTCCTGTCTTGACTTCCCCACCACAGGCCCCCCAGGATGTTGATGCGCTGACCCCCAGCGCCCCCCATGGCCAGGAGTGCCCCATCCCTCAGCCCTCCTGCAAGGGGACCCCATACTCAGCCCTCCTGTGCGTGTCTCTCGACCCCCAGCACGCCATTCTGCCCTGGATGGTGGGCTTAGGTTTAAAGCTTATGATGATAAATAAGAATATAAGGAGAAAAGTAATGTATACAACACATAGTTTAATTATCAAATTTTGCTCATCCTTAAGTAGCATTCTAAGGTTTTCAGATGCTGCTTTTATGTTTAACCTACAGGCAATTTACCCAAGGAACACATTTCAAAACAAACTTCCACTCCAATAATTATAGGCAATAACAAAGTACCAGCTTTGTCCTTTTTAACGCATTAATGAATTGAGGAACATAAAAGCTCAATTAAAAACAAAGGCGCATACATCACTGGGCTCTTTCAGTCCCGTTAATTTAATAAAACACTGGTGTTGAAATGCCACTGAAGGAAAACGGGATATCCTTGCTCTTTTTCTTGCTTGGGGTTTCCCCTCAGCTCACATCAGTAAACGCCAGATGTCTGCTCACCGCGCTGCACTCAGAGCCCCGAGCCCCCGGGCAGCACAGAGGATGCGACGCGAGGACAGAGCAGGGTAGAGTGAGAGCCCGGAAGGGTGGGCCAAGGCAAGGGGCTCCGCAGAGCCCCCAGGGTCTGTCTCAGAGGCTGAAAATAACAGGATCTGAGGTGGGCACCAGTGATGCAGACACAAAGGGTCCCACGCGCCTGCGGCACGGCCACTGCTGACCAGTCTCAGCAGACCGCTGTCCCTTCTGTCCTCAATGTTACGTGACCTCCCTACTCCACGAAGACTCTCACTCCCCTCTGTACCTGCTGCTTCTGGAAGCCCATTAGTAATGCAAATGCTAAAGTTTATAACCGTATTCTTGTAGCCAAATCACCGTAGGGTTAAAAACTGACGGAATAGATGTTAAATGAGAGATGGAGGGAAGGTCAGGCGGCGAGAGGACATCTGGCTGAATCAGGTGCTTCTGGCTAAGCCCACGCAGGGCAGCTCTGGTCTGCAATCTGGGCGGGGACCCTCATTGTCTCACCCTGGGGTCCCGCGGCTCCACGGAGCACCTCCACGACCCACCACGGCAGGGGCCAGGCTTGAAATCCAAGCACATGCGTGTTCAATGGCCATCGACACCTTTGCATGTCTCTGTATGAATAAACATTGCATATCGCAGATGTCTAAGACTATCACAGATGTCTAAAACTTCAAAGCCTTTGATTTTATAAATGATGTGCAATTATGTTCTCTTAATTAGGAGAAAACATTGAAAAGGCAAGAGAGGTGACAATGTACTTAGTCCCAATCGAGCAACGAGTAAACAAGAGACAAAACATTTGTTTCAAGAGTCAGTTATAATCTACAGACCATATTCCCTCAGTTGCAGAGAGCTGAAATGTTTAAAAATGATCTTATTAGTTTAAATTATTAGTTTTAAATTTAGCTCATTAATTATGTGGTCATATAATGTCAGATTTCATTTGTAATAAATTAATGATTCACCTAGGAATGATCAAGGACTGAAACACTTCCCTCCATTAACCAGCGCTTTACTGTCAGGGAAATCAATGTCCCCAGACCACTATATATACAAACAAATGCCACCAGAGCCTATCAGACCGAGAACATACAAGAGGAATGCATTCCGGGCTCTTTAAACCTTTAGGGGCACAAATCCGCAGCCCAGATGGTGGGCCAACCCCCACCCACCGTGAGATGGCGAGGGAACCAGCGGGCGCATAAACGGAAATCGGCAGGTGGCAGGTGGGAGGGCAGGTATCTTGGGTCTAGGCCTTTGGGGCCACCTGGCTTCTAAGGCACCGGGCCCCAGACTGGGTGAGGCATCCTGGGGCAGAATGACCCAGTCTTCCTCCTGAGCTTCTCCTGCACGTGGAGGCTGGGAACCCACCACGGTGCAGCAAAGGGTGCACACCCGGATTCCACCCCAGGCTCTGTGTCCCATGAGAGCCCACGTGTTCGAAGTGAGGCTGTGAGGTCCTGTCATCCAGCTGCGGTGGGGATGGAGATGCCCTCCAGGCAGGGCTGGGGTCTCGCTGGGCGCTGCCCCCTCCGATCCCCATGGGGAGGACCCTCGATGGGTCCTCATCGGGTGTATCTCCCAACATGAATATTTATCCAACACGTTTTCCCACAAACAACTCAATGTGTTTCCTAAGAGAAATTCTGGGCCTCATTGTGAAGATGATAGTACTTTTTCTACCTCTTCATAATCTGTGGCAGCAGAATGTTGTGTAAGTCTGGAGAGCTGCGTTTGTGTGTCTAAGAAACATCGTAACAGAGTGGGGACAAAGAGAAGCCCATAGAAGTAGGGGCCCCACGGGCACCCTAGACGGTGGGGGGGATGTCGCTGAGGGGCCACCCTGCTGCACACGAAGGGGGCTAGGTGCTGAGTCCCTGTGGTGGGTGGTGGTGAGCACTGAGTGGGCTGTGACACACCGGGCACGAATGCACGGGCCGGAGCGCAGGACCCGGACGGCCGCGGTTCCGTGATCCGCCGCTCACGCCCGTCACTGTCCTTCCTGCCCCTCCTCCCTGGGCCGCTAGAACCCGACCCAGCCTCTGACTTCCTTCTTGCACTAAGCTCCCTCCGGAGAACGGAACAGTCATAGGCCATGCGTCGTTACAAGCTGCTAGGAGCGATCTTCAGCTAGGACTGGGGGAGATCATGAGCTCAAATCCATCACCAGCCTTGTAGCCCCTACTCCGTACCAGCTTTTGTGAAGACTGCTTCCTAGCACCCCGGGTCCAGGGGCTGGGGAGAACAGCTGCTGGACAGACTTGGGGCCCTTCCAGACCAGACGGGAGTGGGCTGAACCGCATCAGGCCGAGACACCAACCCTCCCTTAAGGGGCTGGGCCATGGTCGCGCCTGCTGGCCCCCATCTCCAGCATCGACCGTCAGAGCTGAGGCCGGTCACTAGGGCAGGGATGTGGGGGCGCCCACCAAGCAATGCCCCCCTCCCGCCGTGGGACACTGTGGGCCAGCGAAGGTGCTGTCCTCGTCACTGGATGCAGCCCTGAGCTGCTCTGGGCCTCACGTGCAGGTGGAGAGATGCTTCTGAACGAGTTCTGTGAACACCAGCATGCAATGCTAATGCCCACCCGAGAGACTGGCGCCAGGACGTGTCCCGACAGCCACCAACGCCTGTGCCCTGCTCCAGACTCCGTGTCATCCACGGCATTTCACGTCCTGGCTCACCCGTTGATCCTGTGAGACCTGTCACTTCCTCGGCAGGAGCACACTCCTGTCCTCTGTGTCCCCACCACCCTAGGTCAGGGCCCCCAGCGTACTGCGCGGGCAGGTCGCCGGCGGAGGGCTCCCGCGGCGGGGCCATGCTCCCACCTGTGTCCCGGGCGGCGCACACGCTGGGACCACACTCCCCGTCCTTCAGCGGCAGGTGGAGGGACATGGGAACGATGAATCTGGCCAAGCAGAGGCGTGGAAGGTCCGTGTCAGGGCGAGAGAGGCCTGGGACACGTTTGTGGCGGCCGCCCGGCGCCCACAGCAGCCACACGGGGCGGGGGGGGGGGAAGGAGCCCAGCCCTGCGGCCCCTGTGCCTGCCCCCAGCAGCTCGGGGCCGCGGAATCGCACAGCTGCTCGGCGTCGCGGCGCCCACCGCCCCGTCTGCGGCCACGGCTCGACCACAGCAAGAGCGGCCGGACACGGGCATCGCGGCAGGGCCGGCGCGACGCGCTGTCCTCACGCCCGACTTTCCGACGGGGAACGCGAAGAAGCCGTGAGGCGTCCCGAGAGCCACACACCCAGGGGCGGGGCGTGGAAAGCAGCGAGTCCCGTGCGCCCTGGGGCTGCGTGCGCTTAGGGAAGGCGCAGCTTCAGGCCGGCCTTGCACACCTGCCAGCGGCTCCGCGGGATTTCCTGCCGGCGAGGCTGAGGAGGAAGGAGCAGGCAGTCCGGAGGGAAGGGGCTTTGTTAAAAACGGGTGTCACTCTGTGGGTGTCCATCTGCCTTCCCCGTATCTGTTTCTCCGTTAACACAGTTGACTGGATTATTTGGATGACGCGAATCCTGTAACTTGTATTTGCTCAGACATGGCTCGCTAAGCGTTGCTTCCGTGAAGAGCAAGCAGAGAGCGTTCAAACAAGCAGAGTTTGGGAACATTTAAGGATGGGCCAGTATCACCCTCATGCAGCAGAACCGGCGGTGGACCCGTGGAAGGTTTCGGGGTTTCTCGGGGTTTCTGCACTGACACTGAGCACAGTCGTGGGAAATTGGGGCTCAGCAGCGTCCCTCCTGGAGGGCGTGAGCCGCACACAAAGATCTAAGCCCCTCGAGGCAGGAATGAGATCTATAAGACACTGTCAGTGACACCAACGCCACCCACCTGCCACGGGGGGGGCTCTGTTCACGGGGCTTGCACACCCACCCACCCACCTGCGGGGGGGCTCTGTTCATGGGGCTTGCACACCCACCCACCTGCCACAGGGGAGGGACTCTGTTCACGGGGCTTGCACACCCACCACCTGCCTGGGGCTCTGTTCATGGGGCTTGCACACCCACCCACCTGCTGGGGGGGCTCTGTTCATGGGGCTTGCACACCCACCACCTGCCGGGGGGGAGGGACTCTGTTCATGGGGCTTGCACACCCACCGCCTGCCGGGGGGGCTCTGTTCATGGGGCTTGCACACCCACCCACCTGATGGGGGTGCTCTGTTCACGGGGCTTGCACACCCACCACCTGCCGAGGGGGGAGGGACTCTGTTCACGGGGCTTGCACACCCACCACCTGCCAGGGGGGCGGGACTCTTTTCACAGGGCTTGCACACAAGTTCTGCCAGCCCAGCTGGGGAGGGCGGAATGGGAGGGTGAAGGCAGGGGTCCTCAAAAGTCAGGAGAAAGGACACCGGAGCTCTGGCTGGGGTACACCTGGCGGGGGTCTCTGCATGGCGGAAGCCCTGGCAAGGATTTCTGGGTTTCCTGTGACACGGTTGGGGTCATCACTCTCCTCTGCCTGTCCTTCCAAGTCTTTGGGCATGTCTCCTCCGGTCACTAAAGCTCGTGCACCAGGGCGTCTTTGTGGGGGTTGGAGAGGTGCCGAGCTGTGCAGTGGGGCATGCCCACAGGGACACAGGGACACCGGGGCCAGAGGTGGGGGCGGCTGAGGGCCACAGCTGAAGTCTTCTCTGACCCGCTGCCCAGGCCAGCCTCAACGTGGCCGCCCGCCTAGCCAGGGGATAACCTCCTACCGGGAGAGCCACACCTGCGAGGGGGTCACTCCTAAGGGAACTGTGATGAGGAACCAACATGAAGTCATCTCTCCCAGGTCCACTTACGGCCACTTAGCAAAGAGCAGAGCCGCGAAGCCGCATGTCACCACCGGGCTTTGAGGAGCCAAAGGAGGCCGAGCAAACTGCACGCGGTGCCACTTCTGTGCCTGAAACGAAGCGTGGGCCGAAGGAGGGAGGCGGGCTGACAGGAGACAGAATATGGCTGGATTCACGACTCCATCCTGGGTCTAGGAAATGCCCAGGTTAGCTACACAACACAGATGTTGTAGGACAGGCAGCAGGGGCAGTTTGTGTGCATGCCCGCCTGTGCACACGCAAACAAGTGACCTTCTCATCCCCACTCTTCTCGTGGGGATAGTGGGGTAACGACTGCACCTCCCTCCTAAGAATGTGCAGCGGATCTTACCCCAGCTCCTCCACCTTCCCGATTTAAAACCGAAG
This sequence comes from Phoca vitulina, assembly GCF_004348235.1. Classification (NCBI taxonomy): domain Eukaryota; kingdom Metazoa; phylum Chordata; class Mammalia; order Carnivora; family Phocidae; genus Phoca; species Phoca vitulina. The sequence goes on along the minus strand of NW_022589712.1, from coordinate 2,719,424 downwards.
GTTCAAGGAGCTGAGCTGACTCTGCCAGCATCACTGGCTTGCTTAATTAGGGAGGCACCTGGGGTGAGAACACGCTTGTCACGGCTGCTGCGGGAGAGGGAATCAGAACCGGAGGCTGGAGAGGAAACGGACCAGCGCCGGTATCAGGGCTCCTCGGAGCCGGAGACGTGAGGCAGCCCCGGTATACGCGTGCATACACCTGCAGCACGCACATGCACACACCGGCACACACGTGCACACCTGCCCACACCTGTGCACGCATAAACCTGCACACGCCTGCCAGCAAACACACTGCACACACACGCACACCTGCACGCATGCACATGTGCATGCACACCCGCTCACATCTGTGTGCGCACGTGCACGCCTACACACACTTGCATGCACACACACACCTACACACACCTGAGTACACTCCTGCACACCCGCTCACATCTGTGTGCGCAC
>NW_022589712.1:2668246-2718577 GCF_004348235.1 Phoca vitulina | reverse complement strand
CCCGCTCACATCTGTGTGCGCACGTGCACGCCTACACACACTTGCATGCATACATACACACACCTACACACACCTGAGTACACTCCTGCACGCCCGCTCACATCTGTGTGCGCACGTGCACGCTTACACACGCTTGCATGCATACACACACACACCTACACACACCTGAGTACACTCCTGCACACCTGCCTATATCTGTGTGCACACATGCAAACCTGTATAAACATGCACAAGTGCGTGCACACATGTAGCCCACAGCCCCCAAGAAGTCATGAGCAGGAAGAGACTTGGATGTCACCCCGAGTAAGCAGGTCAGGGCTCATGATGCAGAGGGACCACCATGAAGGCAGAAGCTGAAGACAAATGAAGACAAATGAAGACACCCAAACCCGTGGGAATTAGAGTAAGTGTGACTGTGATGGAGAGAAGGCCAAGCCACATAGACCATGCATCGTGCCTCCCCAGCACAGGACGGACCATGGGGAGCTGGGGGGCGTGCACAGTGCACTTTCCCTCCAACCGCACCCTGCGCACGCCCACTCTGCCCAACCTCTGCGTCCCCTCGTAGGCACTGTCTCCCCTGCTCAGAGCAGTCCACTCATCCGAGCAGCACGTATGGCTCCCTGCGGAGGAAACAGTGCCTGGTTTCCAAACACGGCCCAGAGGGGCCGTTCCTCCATCTGTGACAACACAACGTGCTCATTACTCACACGGTCATCTTGCAGTGGAGACCCCCCTAACATCCATCACGCCCGGCTCCTTTTGAGGGAAAGGGGTTCCTCTGCCTGCCGGCCATGGACAGCACCTGTTCCTACACGGCACAGCTGTCCCGACAGGCCTCGCTCGGCTGACCTGCTTTTCACCCCAGCACTTTCTTTCAGATGCCCACATTTCCTCTCTGCACACATCAGTGGGATGGAAGGTACTTAGGCCGAGTAAAAATGCATCTCACTTTCTTCAGTGAGAACAACCAGGCCCTTCTGCCCCAAGCTGACCCCACAGCTGGCTTCCTTCTGCTGGCTCTGGACCAGCGCCACTGGGGAAAGTGGGCCGCTCCTCTAGCCACGTCCCCGCCACGAAAGACGTTTGTCTTCCCAACCCCACGTGCCCCGTGCTTCCATGTGAATCTACGATGTTTCTTCGCTTCTGTGGAAGGACCGGTTCTCTTTCCTCCAACAGAAGTCACATCTGAATTCACGTGAAGGTGCCTGGGACCAACGGCACAGACCGCGATGTGCTCCTGCAGCGTTTTCGGGGAAATCTCCAATGACAGACCTCTGCGTGCACCTGCCAGGGAGCGTGTGTCCCCTCAGTCTGACCAGGGAAGAGGAAAAACGTGTGTGGGCCATAGAAACAACAGGCCTCTACTCGAATGAGCCAGGAGCAGGGACGTGGAGGGGAGGGGAGGCCGGGCCACCCCCACCGGGGGTTCAGAGTTCCCAGTGCACGTCCAGGTCAGGTCCTTCCAGCTGTGCCGTCAGACCCCCAGGCGCTGCAGGGACCCCACAGGACAGGCGGCGGTCACTGAGGACACCTGTGGAAGCTAGCTGCTAGAATGCTGTGCAGTGAAATGCTCCCACACGTCAGAGGCAAATATTTGGAGACTCTGAACGAAACCGCCCACCCATGGCTACGAGGTTGGCTTGGTGGCAGCACCTTCCCCATGAGGGGCTGAGCCCAGTGTCCCCGTGTTCTGCTGGGACAGGGGGCATCCCTTTGCTGTCACCCTGCAGAGGGAGGTGTCATGACAGGGACTGGCGAGATGCTGAGGGCCCTGGCCTTGCTGGTGCAGTCCCGGAGTCCTGGCGGTGTCCCTGCCCGGGGAGGGGCTCTGAGCGCCGGGAGGGGCCCGTCCGGGGAGGGGCGCAGTGAGGACGAGAAGCTGTTGGTCTCTGCGGCACGGACGTGCCAAGCCCTGCACTGGCTCATGCCTGTCGTCTGCATCCACGCTGGAGCCCCAGAGACCCCCCGCCTGTGGCTGTCCCGTAAATCCTCTCCTGTGGGGAAGGGTGTCCATATATCCAGAGTGAGCCCACGAGAGCAGTGAATCAGCAAATCAACCCTTTCCATTCTGCAGAATCCGGGCGCACCTGCCCATTCCCAGACACAGAAACACACCCGCGCCAACTGAGAAAGCCACACGGGACTCCCGCCGGACGTCTGTCCGGAGATCGGACGCTGGTGCCCCTTTGCTGCCAGAATTATGTCCTGGTGGCCACACACAGCGTTACACAGTCCTCAGGATCCTTAGCAGAGAGAACACCTGTTCCGTGACCCCCGCGCGTCCCTCTCCAGGCCAGTGTCCCCCACACGGTGCCACACGGTCATCCTGTCTGTGTGTGAGGCCTATGTTCCCTCCCCGGGCTCTGCGGCGGCCTGCGTGCTCACACCCCCAGCCTCGCCACCAGCTGGGTAACTGGGCACCTCATCCAGGAGGCCTCGGGCTCCTCAGCTGCAAAATGGACACAGACATGCTGTCTCAGAAACACTGCACGGCGCCCCCCCCACCTGCGCGTCTCCCCTCCAGGTTCTCGAGGGCGCCCACTGCCAGTCTGCATCCTCGCAGGGGCTGGTGGGGTCTGACCCCTTCCAAGCCGCTTCCTTCACCTGCACCCACATCACTCCACGTTTTGTCTGCTCCCCGTTAGACCTGAACTGTGCACGGCACACCAGGCCCTGACCTTTTCTAAGAACTCCTATCTCAATCATTTATCCTCAAAGGGATTGGAGGCCCCACGGGTTTGAGGCAAAGGTGCAGTCCAAATAACAGTGCTAAGTATGTTTCAGGCATTTATTTACCCAGGCATTTGCTTATTTATCCAAAGATTAGAAGAGAATATTAAGAATCATGGAAGGCTAGAAGGAAGCTAGCCAGGGCACAGGCCCCGTGCAGCTACTCATGATGCTTGAAGAATAGCCACAGACCAATTAAAAGTCACCCTCCTAAGCGGGACCAGTAACAGGACAGGGGATCCTGCGCTGGGAGAGTGAACTACAAGTTAGCAAACACGCAATTACATCAAAAGGCATTCCCGGGGAGGGACCAGAGAGCTGGGCGTGAGGCTCCTTGCGACTTAAGTCCTGCAGAGTGAGCCAGGATCAGGGACGTCACCTCCCAGCTGACCGTCCCCTGCCAGCACCTCTCCTCTCTCTGGAGGAGAAAGCGGAATAAGTAAGCAGAGGAAGACAAAAGAAGAGGACAGAAGTGTGAGAAAAAGGTAAAAGGAGTGACACCGCTCAGCCTCCTACCTTGTGCCTCAAGCTCTAGGTCAGCTAAAAGCTCCCCTTGCTGAAAAGAAAGCAGGGCAGTCAGCGATCAGAGCTTGAGCAGGGATACGAACAACAGTACCCAAGCGTCGGCCAACTCAAGAGTGAGATTGAATAACCTCCAACAGACAACAGACGCTGCACAGAACAGGACTCTCTTGCAAGACAAAATTGAAAGAAAAACAGAAATAACGGAGAACAAGTTGGCACCTAACAAAGAAAAAAATGAGAAAAGCGAATGCTTTAAACAATCACTCTCCGTCTCATGTTAAATATTAAGAAATGGGGTGGGGGGAGGTTACAAATGTCACGTTTGACTTTGAGAAGTAACTACCTAACGGGCTGGCAGGTCTGGCTTCCGACGGGACTGCGGACCATCTTGGAAAGAGAACACCGCCCACTGCAAAGCACTTTGGAAAACAGAAACGAAGTACTTACTAACAGTGCCCCATAGAACTTAGAGAAGGCTTGCCGGACGCGAGAAAGCATGCTGCCTGAGTTAGGAATGACGGTTTATGGCCAGGGAGCCCCCTCCTCTTCGAGCATGGAGAGTCTTAGCCCTCCACGTGTCAGTGAGCAAACTTCTAAGTGGTTTGTAAACATTCGGGCTGATTCTCACCGTCTTCATCCGAGACGCCGGTTCCTTGCAGCGAGGGCAAACCAGAACCACTTTTAGTGGCTGACCTAATCCAACACCTCGGGGTCATTTACTTAATATAGGGACTGCTGTTTCCATCGGGTGGCAAGCGAGCAAGGGTGGCCACCTGTTTGGCTGTGCGTCTGCCTGTCTTGAGCGAAGCCCAGATCAGACGAGCCGCTAACATGAAGCTGACGGCGCTGGGGGCAGGACGCACGCGATGGGCGAGGAGGCAGTTGGATCCCATCTCGGGTCGCCGCTGCCAAACCCACGTGACGCTCCTGCCACATGCCTGGGAGCCTGCACAGCAGAGCGCAGAGAACGTGATTCTCGTGGTTCTTAGCATTGTTTCCATGCATTCTTTCCCAGAGACTCTATTTTCGTCATTTTCAAACTCTGATCTTGTACCATTGGTAGGGCCTCTGCTGAAGAAACCTAAAACTGGGAGAATGTAAGCCGTGTACCAGCGCCACGGGGCTTAATTGCAAAGCCACAAAGATTCACTGTTCCCGCGTCCAACTGCTCTCCTTGGTCTCCTAAATCAGCACCTCTCGGGCGCCTGGGTGGCTCAGTTGGTTAAGCGACTGCCTTCGGCTCAGGTCATGATCCTGGAGTCCCGGGATCGAGTCCCGCATCGGGCTCCCTGCTCGGCAGGGAGTCTGCTTCTCCCTCTGACCCTCCTCCCTCTCATGCTCTCTGTCTCTCATTCTCTCTCTCTCAAATAAATAAATAAAATCTTTAAAAAAAAAAAAAAAAATCAGCACCTCTCTCCAAATCTGTGGCCACAAATATCCGGAGTAGACTCAGACTGTTCATAACATGGCCCCAGCAGTTTTGTAATGATGGAGCTTTTTTAAGAAGAAACGTCTACACCATGAATATCCCGCCCACGGCTCCTTGAAGGGATGCGGTTGGCTGGCTGAATGTGATGTTCTGCCTGTGCCTTAGAGAGCCTGGCATCGCATAGTCACGCAACCAGCCCTGAAGGAAGGTGCGTACACAGCACAGCCCACAGCCCCGAAGGGTCTCTGTCCTGATCAGCTCTGTCCCGGATCCCAGAGATACTGTTGCAAACTCCTACCCCACATCTTCAAGACCCAAGAAGGCGAATGCAGTGGAGGTGAGTGCAGGGGACCGCGGACGCAGACGTTGCTCCACACAGAGCAGGCTGGGAGACGCAGAGGCACTCAGGTGAGAGAAAAGTACGGGATCCCACCCGCCTCCCAGAGTGCAGGCACCAGACTCCTGCCTGTCACTGTCCCCTTCCCAGTAGTGCAAGTGCGCATTTTCTTGCTTCTCTTCATGCTCTAATTCATGATCTGAGAAGGACTCAGAGGCCACTATGGGATTTGCATAAACTTGTGTGTGGCCACAGAGTCCCCTTTGTAACATGGAACAATTCACGTTACTCTCAGGTTTGCACATACGTATACATGTCTAGGGCTACACATACAAACTCAAGAATAATGAGAACTGCTTAACATTGCAATATTTCTTTAGGATTTTATTTAATTATTTTAGAGAGAGAAAGAGCACGACTCCGCGCTGAGCACAGAGCCTGACGTGGGGCTCGATCCCATGGCCCTGAAATCATGACCTGAGCTGAAACCAAGAGTCGGGACGCTCAACCCACGGAGCCACCCAGGCGCCCCAATACTGCAATATTTCTGAAATGAATGAATGACGCCCTCTCTCTATCAAGACAGAAGGTACACTAAGTTAATTCACACTCCTGTGCCACGTCGCTCAGAAAATGATAGCTTTGGGGTATGCTTCCCGCCAACACCCAGAGCACTTGGCTGCCGGGGCAGAACGCTCTGGATGCATTTGCCTCCCCTCCCAGAGTGCTGCTGGCTGCCAACACGATCAGCATGTTGTGTGTAATTCTCCTCGGACATCCATGTATCCAAGAAATGTGCAGGAGTCACTTGGGCTGTGAAAGAAACTCGGGAAAAGCAGTGGCGAGTGGGAGAGACGCCCGCTTCGTGGAGCTCACATGCTGGGGCAGGAGCATCACTGAACAAACAACCCCAAGTTCAATACACAAACACCGTTGTCAGGAGGCTGAGCAGCGGGCTGCCTTGAGCGTGGAGGGCAGCAAGGCCGTGCCCCAGGCTGCAATGAGTGTCATCAAAGCTGAAACCCAACGGGCGCATTAGGGATTACGTAGGCAAAGAAAAGCGAAGAGAACCTCCTCCACAAAGACAGAATATCAGACACAAGACAAACACGACAGATGCCGAGCCGGAGGCCACAGGAGGGCCGCGTGGCTGGGGCTGGGGAGAGCCATGGGACCACGCAAGGGTTTTAGCTAGAATGTGTCTCTCGCTGTGGTAACTGACTGACCAGGGGAGGGCTGGAAGGGGCACTGGCCACTCTCCAGGAGCCAGATGGTGGACCTGGAGCAGCGTGAACAGCGGGGTTGTCCGAGACCCCACGGGTGGGATTACCACCTGGATGGGCGACTGCAGGCAGGATGAACAGAGCTGATCATCAGACACCGCTGGGTAGCTGGAGACACACCACTTATATTCGGATGACAGCTCCCTTTCTATGTCCTCTCCAGACTCACCTTCCAAGCCTCAGACGAACACGTCCACTCTCTGCTGGGAACGTGAATTCTACTCTTTCACAGAAACTCGACTAACACGTCCACAGCTGAACGCGTCATTTTTTCCCTGAACCACCCGTTAAAACAAACAGCCCCTCCTCCATTTTTCCTCATTGTAGCAAATGTTCCTACCATTTGCTAATCATCTGTGAAGGTTAATTTCCTAGATCAACTTGACTGGCCCACAGAGTGCCCAAATATGTGGTCAAATATTATTCTGCGTGTGTCTGTGGGGATGTGTTTGCATGAGATTAACATCTGAACAAGTAGAGAGTAAAGCAGATGATCCCCTCCCCACCCCATGTGGGTGGGCCTTGTCCAAGCAGCTGAAGTCATGAAGAGAACAAAAGGGCCGATCCTCCCTTAAGTAAGAGGTAACTCCATCTACCTGAGGGCTTTCAAGCTTTTAAGCATCAGTCTTTTCCTGCCTTTGGACTTGAATTAAAGCACCACCCTCCCGGAATCTTGAGCCTGCTGGTTTTTAGACTAACACACCACTGGCTCTCCCGGGTCTCCAGCTGTAGGTATGGGGACTTGTCAACCTCCACAATCACGTGAGCCATTCCTCACAATGCCCCCCCCCCCCCCCCCCGAATGTATGTTTCCTACTGGTTCCATTTCTCTGGAGAAGCCTGACCAATACATCAGCCAAAGAGGGGATGATGTTGCCTAGGAAGAAGGTAAAGTAAAAAACAAAACACACCAAACAACCCCAGAAAAACCAAGACAAGCTACAGGGTACCACATGGCATAAACAAACTCTAGAGTACATGGAGACATGGAGATGAGCAGGGTTCACTTCAAAGTCAGGTAGATTGGAACTCAGGCAGGGCTGCACCTAGGTGCCCGGCCAGATAGCGAGAGAGCTGTGCCCCAGACTCCCATCCCACTGACTGTGGCCAAGTGGCTGAGCTCAAATCGCTGGTGCATGCAGGGGATTGGTGTGACTCCACAAATGTCTCATCGAAGATGGAATCAACGTCCTAGACTTTCCTGTCTTCTGAAGGGTGGAAACCCCATCTGAGAAGGATCCTGTTTTACGTCCGTGGACAAAGGCCACACCCTCTGAGATGGTGGACGGAGAAGTTGGAAGAAACCCGGGTCCCTGAATGACCTCATGGAGCCAATCTTCCATACCCACGGGGACCGGCACCTCGGGACGACCCCCGTGACAGATTCAGTCCTTCCCAACGTTAGTCACAATGTGTTGGAGTCTCTCTGCTGCCCCAGTTTGGCTTGTGTCCAAGCAGAAATGGGCATTGAGACACATCCATGGATTCAGCAGCATGGGCTGCACCATAGTTCCCTCTGACACGGCTGGAGGGGATGTCCGTGTGCGTCTGTGTGCATCCGTGTGCGTCCGTGTGTGTCTGTGTGCGTCCGTGTGCATCCATGTGTATCAGTGTGTGTCCGTGTGCATCCGTGTGCATGCTCACCACTGTAGCCACACACCGAGGAGCGTCTGCATGTGGCAGGCACCGGGGAGCGTGTGGACCACCAGTGGACGGGAATGGCCCGACTGGAGACAAAAGGAGGGTGAAGAAGTGAGGGAAGAGGGTCTGGTTCCAGTGATTTACTGTGAGGGGGAGAAGAGCCTAATTCCAAGGGGTGAAGTGGATTGCCTGAGATTTAAAGAAGCAAGAGGATTTAAAAGCCCTTTTACCTAAGGTGAGCTTCTTCCTCATGATGCTGTCATTAGAGAGTTTTGGTTACTCACCTGGTGTGTTTGCTGTCTACCTCTCACACCGTCCTTTTCCAAACCGTCCCCGGGAAGCTATGTGTGGGATCACATTGGATTTTTAAAAAGTAATTTCTCCATTTTCCTTCCCGTGAGGACCACAAAAAGGGCGCTGCCTACACTGTGCCCTGAGAACACCTCTACCCTCTCAGGAGTCGTTCCCCTCAGGCTCTGTCCTAAGACCTGCCTCCCCGAAGGCCTGCGGCACGTCCAGGCGCCGGGCTCTCGGTCCTTGAGAGCACGGCCTCCTCCAGCTCTCCTTCGGAGCCCCCCCACAGCAAACCGCTGCCACCCCCTTCCTCACGGGCTTCTGTCTACGACTCACGATCGTCCTGCGGCCACAGGCCTTTGCTGGGCTGGGGTGCACACTGACTTTCCAAAACACGTCTCTGATGGGACGAGACTTCCGTCATCTTCTAGCCAGGTCTCATCTCACCAAGAGAAACAGGTAAGACCCGTGTGAAGTGTGCCGCTCACGGAATGCGTGTTACAGATGGATGCCAATGGCTAAGGCATTGATTAAAACACCCTTTCCCAATTAGGTCGATCACGGGAACGACTGGACACATTTCAGACGTGACCTCTCTTTTTGGTCACAGGAGAGGAGACTTTCTCCGTGGGAGTGGCGACAGCTCTGTTTGGACTGACGGACAACGCATCCCACACCCAGGGCTCGACTCACATGCGCCGATACCAGTTTGTAAATCCAGAGAATACACATAGTAACTTCGTTCGGAGGCCAGAACGTGGTTTTACCAGGTTGGCACACGTCAAAGAGAGACCCAGCCGGGAAGAGCAGGCAGAGGATAACTGTAGTCAGAGCCTGCCCGCAGCGCGCCGCGCGGGACGGGGTGGCTCTGGGGGAGCGCCTCGCTCCCCCGCACCCGCATCAGTAAGGATGCAGCTTTTTTCCCCTCCCATCTTCCTCTTGGAGGCTCAACATTGCTTTTTTTTTTAAAGATTTTATTTGTTAGAGGGAGAGAGAACAGGAGCAGGGGGAGCGGCAGAGGGGAAGCAGGCCCCCCGTGGAGCAGGGAGCCCGATGCGGGGCTCGATCCGAGGACCCCGGGATCATGACCTGAGCCGAAGGCAGACGCTTCACTGACTGAGCCGCCCAGGCGCCCTGGAGGCTCAACACGTCTTCACGGAAGAAATATCAAGAAGAGAAAGTGATGCATAGCGTGTGAAATCAAACACAGGGCTGGTGTAGCAGCATGCAAAGCTGTGGTTACTGTGATTACAGTCAGAAAGGCTGGCCGCTTCCAATTTCCTTTCTGCAATTCAATTAATCTAATGCGTACCTTTCTGCTTTAAGGTGTTAATTTTTTCTATGCGAGAAAAAACCAAAGGAGGACGGAAGACATTATGACAGTATAAAATCTAACGAACAGACGAACGGGATTGTTTGGGATGTTTTCCTCAGCTAACATTTGCTTTGTGAACCCACTTCCTAGCTGCTGTCTTCAGAAGAACTTAAATTGCTTCCCAGTATCATTTTCATGTTTTGGAAGAAACTGACTCACATTTCTCACAATCGGGTTGGAGCTTGATTTTGCATAAGAGGGGAGGGTTACATCTGGAGAAGAACTGCCCCATCCCCCAAATAACTGGGACACATTTACGTGGATCATAAATAACAGACTTTTAAATGCCCCTCACAGGCACAGCAATCTTAAAATAAATAATAATAAGGCAGGTGTTGATAACATACAGTAGGTAGCCAAGGTGATTCAAGGTCAGTTTCTTCTTCTTGAAGCATCTGCAGATAATCAGCCTCTCCCAACCACCCACCTGACCCTTCACAAAAGCAGCGCCCTGACATGTGCAAGCTACTGATGAATGCAGCCTGGTTTGCGACGGGCATATGTTTTATCAAATGCACTTGTAAGGGACAGAGTTGGGACTGAGCAGGCTTGAGCATCATGAAGAAGTGGCGGTGGGCACAGGCACACTTCTGCAGCCCATGGAAGACACCACGCTGAACCCCAAGGATGCTACCACCATGGACATGGCGAGACATGGAAGCCTACGCTTCCACAAACGAGATCCGCTGAGCCACGTTGCCCCTCCTGGTCCTACTTGGCCACATGATCAGTCTTGAAAGTGTCTATGTTGCAAGACTCTCCGGGGTCTTTGTTGGGAGGACCAAGCACAGATAATGCTACAGAACACCCGTTGCTGGGGTCACTGCATTTTGTGCAAAGCCTGCAATGGTCTCTCTCTCCGAGGGACGCCCAGGCGGCCACCCCATCCGTCCTTGTCTGGTCTGTCACCAAGCTGCCTTGTCTTTCTCTGTATTACAGCAAAATTCCATGTGTACCGCAGCATACTTCATTCATTAGGAATTTGATAGGTTTTTTCTATGCAAGGATTTTTAATTAGGATTGTTACTTTTTTGGTTAGCGCTCTGGCTACAAAATTTCTAAGGTTTTGAATGTTCCACTGCAACCTAGTATTTCCTAAGCCCTTGCTATTTTCAGTGGATGATTTTGCACAATGCAAGGTTTCTCAGGAACACATGGATTGCTTTAGAGCTCACACACCTGTCCTGCCAATCCCTTAGCGAACACTTCGAAGGTAAGACGTCTTATTGCATTCCGTGGCTAACTTTTATTCCACTTACGGTGTGGATGTATGGAGTTATAATTCATATGCTTAAAACACCTTAGCTTCTTAATGTTTTATGTTTATTACTGAAACTTTGAGAAGTTTGCAATTATTCATGTATCCAGATATTTAGGTACAATTGCTATAATTTGTGATGTAATGTTTAGACCTTATGAACAAGCCTCTCTGCCTAGATGTGAGCCTCTTCAATGTCCCCTGCAACCTAAGGACCTCTTTAAACTGGGTATTCCAATCCTTTCCCAGGTAAATAAAGTTATTTTCAACCATGTCTCTGATGACTGCTTCTGTCTTTGCGGTTCCGTTTTGTCCCTCAGGAACATCTGGGATTCTTAGGTTCCCACTAGCTTCCCGGTGTTCCCTCTCCATCAGCTTTCAATTTTGTTGGAATCTGGACCGAATCAGATCACACGTCTGAGCTCCAGACTCCTCTATCCAATATCTACTCAACATCTTATTTTGCATATCTCAAAAGCACGTCAGTGTCCATACGCACAAGGTCCATACCTCTCTCAATACTCCCTAACTCAACAAATGGTGTCCATCCAGTTACACAAGCTGAGTAGGGGGAGACATTCCTAACACTCCTCTGCCTCCTGTCCTGTACCTCGTCTGCCGCCTCGACCCAATGATTTTATCTTTAAGTGGTCCTCAAATTACCCACACCTCTGTCTCCACCACCACCCTCCTGAAGCAAGCTATGGCCATCCCAGACTCGGACGACCGCAGAAGCCCCTCACTGGGTCAGAGCGGCCCCATGAAACACAGACCTGAGCACATCACCACCCTCTGCACAAACGCTTCCAGAAAACTTGGAGTAAAAGAAAACGTCTTCAACTTGGCCCAGGCTATATTCCCAAAACATTTAGTAAACATCACAGTCAGTGAAGAAACTTTAAAATCAGGAGCAAGGATACCCATTAATATAACAAGCGTCTAACCTGGTACCAAAGGTCCTTCCTTACCAAAGGAATGAGTGGGGGGGGAGTGAGGGGAAGGAGGGGGGTAGGGATGGGGACAGGGAGAGGAGGAGGAGGGAAGATGGAGAGGAGGGGCAGGGAGAGGGAAGGGGAGAGGAGGAGGAGTGGAGGGGGGAGGAGGGGAAAGGAATTAGGAGGAGGAGGAGAAAGGGAGGGGGAGGGGGAGGAGGGGAGGAACAAGGGAGGGGGGAGGAGGGGGAGAAGGAGGCTTGAAAAGGAAAAGATCAAAGACTGTTCTTACAGGCAGATGACATAATCCTATACACAGAAATCCCAACATAATGAAGGCACTTAAAACTAATGAATGTTCAAAATGTTGATGGATATAAAATCAGCTTAAAAATCAATAGCATTTCTCTCTGCCTAGAATAACCAATGAAAGTTTTTATCAAACTTACGTGATGAATTTTTATCAAATGACTTTTCTGTATCAATAATCACATGGTTAATGTGGTGATCACTGAGAAAAGACAGGAAGAACCTGATCAAAAAATAGGAAACTCATGAAAATAGTTTGGAGCAAGAGAAATATGTATCTGACTAGTAAGTATATGAGGAAACAGCTCACTGAACATTATCAGAGAGAAATAAAGTGAGGACATGTTACTTTACAACCGTCATATTTATACAATTCTAACAGTCTGATAGCGCTGAGAGTTGGTGAGCGTGGGTAGAAATAAGGCCCCTCACGTGCCTCTCTGGGAACCTGAACCCCTGTAACTGCTCAGGAGAATATCCCAGCGGTAATGCAGATTAGGTACCAGTGTGATCTGTGACCTGTCCGTCCTCACCATGTGGCCTGGAGACCCCACCCCGAAGACTAAAAGGCCACACGGCAAGGGGACAGTACTTAGGTAGGCTTTAAAAGCAGTTTTGGGGGAGAAATGCAATGCTGTGACAACTACCAAAGTAAATTAAAATATCCACACATGGCTGTCCCTCCAACCCACATGATCACAGAGGGGGCACAGCAGACCAGACCCCCATGGCCAGGACAGAGCCCATTACCATATCCCGTGCCTTGAACAGTAGTCATGAAACTCTGTGTATGAAGTCTTTAAAAAACACTAAAAGGTTCAATAACGATCTTTAGAATTATTAGCAGAGTGGTGATGGTCAGATGGGTAAATTCGATTTAGGGAAAGAGCATTACCAAAATTGAACAAGGCCCAAGATATCTGTAATTAGTCTTCAGGAAAAAGATTATCCAGAAAAGTCAAGACTAAAATGGCTCAGAGAAGTTCATAGGAAAAGGGAAAGAAACCGCATCTAATAGGCATCTACCTTGTGGCAGGCCCTTGACGTAGGTCGCCTTAGAGAACGTTCTCAGTAACATGACGTAGGCGGTATCACCTCTTCACAGGGATGGAGGGGACCTCCCTGAAACTGCGCAGCAGGACTGGAACCCAGCTCTGTCTCACCCTGACAGTGAAACGCATTACGGCTGGGAGACTTTCAGGGATAAGAGAAGATCAGTTTCCCAAATGCAGCATTAGTCTTCGTGAGAAAATACTGTTGATCTGCTAAGAACAATGTAAACAGGAACCTTCTAGAAACAAGTGTAGTGGCGTGGTAAGGGACACAGCTGGATTATAGGTGAGTGTGGTGAGGAGGTAACAGAAGAATTCAAATCCCTTGGCTCACATTTCAGGACAGTGAGGATCTGGGCACACTTTAAAGGATGGAAGAAATATGGAATTGAGGGGCTTCCAAGACCCAGGACATGCTGAACGAATAGTTCCAGAAGCATGGCAAGAATTAGACTGCCACATTGACTGAAGAATTGCCTAATTATCTTTATTAGTTTTATTGTTTGTTATCTTTAAAGAAGAGAATTTTTCTTGCTAATATTGTAAAACCACAGGAAAAAAGGAAAATATTCGCTAGTATAATTAAATCTATGTTTTTACATTTAAATTCATATTTAATTCATTAAAATGTGTTTTCTGTTGATTCTGGAAAAAAGACTAATTGAACTCAGCATATTTTTATCATTAAGTAATAACTCTGTTGGAACCATAATAGGATTAAGCTTGATGTCAAATTACAGTTAAATCACTTTTAAGATTATTACTTGGGGGGCGCCTGGGTGGCTCAGTCCATTATAGATTTCAGCTCAGGTCATGATCTCGGGGTCCTGGGGTCCAGCCCTGTGTCAGCCTCCCCACTCAGCGTGGAGTCTACTTCAGGATTTTCTCTCTCCCTCTGCCCCGCCCCTTGCTCTCTCTCTTTCTCATTCTCTCAAATAACTAAATCTTTTTTTTTAAAGAATAGTTACTTGCATTTCACAAAAAAAATTCCCATCTCTCAGAAAATTAAGCCATATTCAATGCTCTCCTTTATTAGGATATTGTAAAATGGTCAGATGCTAAAAAAAAAAAATTAATTTCGGTGTAAATAGACACTCCCCATTTTTCCTGCCCTCTGACGTGGCCACCAAGCAAGAGAGCAGGAGGTGCTCGGTGACACCATGCAGACGGACACGTGGGGCCCTGAGTGGAAGCACGTGGAACCACGCGGTGTGCGCCGGGGACACAGGCAGACCTCAGTGCTAATTAAAAAAATCGACAGGTGTGAACTTACTGTAAGGTTTCACCACAGTGGCTCACGTTCCAAAACAATCGAAATCTTTTCATTTTCAACTTTAATTACATTTTCAGAATAGGTGATTTCTCAACTGGAGTCTCGACCATCGATTTCCATGGGCAAAAAATGATAGAAACAGTAAATTGTACCACAAAATTAGTTATTAAGCTCTGTGGATTGAGTTGAGCTAATTACATTGACAACTGGGAGATTTGAGAAACACAGGTGACGTCCTGCTCGGTAGGTCCATACGCAAAGAAGAAAACAAGAGCGGGATCACACACGGACAACAAGCCAGGAGCCTGGACAATGGTAACTCCTCATTCTGACACCTCCCATCACTTGCCCTTGGGACATCACTTATCCTGACTGGGGCTCAGTTACCTCTTACCTAAAACTGGGCAGTCCCTCACGCTGGGTGTTTGTAAAGGGGGGATGGGGTGATGCTTGCAGGGTGTTCTTCATACAAATGTAACTCATCACTGCTTTTATTTTTTTTATTTTTTTATTTTTTTTTACTTTTTAGATTTTTATTTTTTTATTTTTTCTTTTATTTGAGAGAGAGAGAGAGAAACAGCATGACAGGGGAGAGGGTCAGAGGGAGAAGCAGGCTCCCCGCTGAGCAGGGAGCCCGATGCGGGACTCGATCCTAGGACTCCGGGACCATGACCTGAGCCGAAGGCAGTCGCTTAACCAACTGAGCCACCCAGGCGCCCTCATCACTGCTTTTATTAATGGGGGAACCAAATCCTTCGTCCCAGAAGCCAGCAATAAAGATAGGGCATGAACTTAAGGATAGCTACGTAACAGAGAAGAGGAAACTAAGACTGGTTTGGTTTCACTTTAGTCTCCAATCCTATTCCACTTGTCATCATTGTTATGCTTGACACCACCTGTCCCACAGGAATCAGAATCACAAAGGAGATTGGGGAGGAACCTGATGTGCAGGTGGGTCGAGAGGATTAGCAAATGTCAAATAACAAAAAGAAAAAGAGGAGGGAAGGAATGAAATTCGATCCTGGCGCATTCTTTAGCCAGCTGTGTTCAATCTTTCCCTCCCATTGTCTGGATTTATAGGTGCATAAATGTACCCTTTATTCTCCAGCATGGATTTAATTATCGTCAAGAAGTACTTTTCAAATAAACACTTCAGTTTCTGTGTCGGCCTCTGACTCATCACAGCTGAAAACAAATTACGGGTTGCAAAGGTCCACATCATGTATGGAACAACTGTGATTTTCTAAATGGAAGGACATCTTTAAACAGCTGAGAGAGCTTCAATTTTCATAAGCGCCATATTCCATATTTAATCAGAATCTGCCATAGAAAGTCATGTGCAACATCCCGAGGGAATACTAATCAAACCAGTGCAGCTTGAGTTTAATCATACTCATGTCTTGAGTCATCCATGTCTTTTTCTCCTTTCCTTATCAATCTCCTAGTTTACTGCTGTTAAAGACACTCTTCTGACACCATCTTGTGCATGTCAACTAAAGAACGTATAACACGAACCTCTGAACATCTGAAAGACTCGGTTCGATTTAGCTTTCTATGTTACACCTCATTTTGAATCTGAAGTACTAAAGGTAAAACTCTAGCCGTGACCCCAGCAGATGCTGGGGCTTGAAATCAGTAATATCTGATTTAGATGGATACCCAAACGTTGCTCCCAGCACTGATTGTTTCCCCAGCAAGAGGTGCTTCGTGCCACACTCCTCAGTCCACTTTCTTATGCAATACTGTGTACGTGCATGCCCCTCGTGCGGGGGTGTGTGGTCAAACACTGTCTCTACTACATCCTGGAAGCATATATATTACACATGCAGAAGATGGGACATGTGCTCTTTTCCCTATTCCTCTCATTAAGAACAAGCAAACACTCTGGACATCTCGTAGAAAACAAACATAAGACTCTAAAATGTAGAGAAAAGAAGGCAGGTGAGCTCCGGACTTCAGGACACGGTGGTGGTCAGTCCCCTGGGTTTTCTTTTTGCCTTGTGTATCCCACACCTGGAACTGAAGAAACCAGCAGCCCCAAACACCAACGGGCACAGAGGGAAAAAAGGAGAAGCCCCAAGGAAAGCCTGTCCTCTTGTGTGGGGGTGCCTAGAGGCCTTCCTCACCAGGCTGTAATGAGGGGCCCACCAACCCCACAGGGGTGGCGTCCACCACCCAGTGGACATCAGGGCTTCAACCACTGCTCAGTGGTAACGAGGCCACACCTTCCTTTGGTGGCAGTGGAGGCCGTTTGGGAGCCAGAACACCCCCTTCTGTTCAGCAGCAACAGACCCCCACTCAAGAGTCAATTGGAAAGGGGTAGTCTTCCACCCATCTCTGTAGTAATGAGGTGGCACCCCCACGTCCTCTGCTGCGGTGGTATCTGAGCGCACCTGTTAAACCCAAGCCTTAGGAAGGATCTGGGGTCTCACCGCATAATAACTAAAAACGCAGATTTCAACAACAAAAAAATCACTCATCACACCAAGAACCAGGAAGATTTCAATCCAAATGAAAAAAGACAACCAATAGACGACAAAACAGGATGACAGAGATGTTAGAATTATCTGACAAAGATTTCAAAGCAGCCGTGAAACAATGCTTCAAAAAGAGGTTGAAAACAGGTTGAAACAAATAAAAATAAATAGATAAAACCGTCAACTAAGAAACAGGAAATGTGTGGAGGAACTAAGTGGAAAATTGGAATCTGAAAAATACAACAATCAAAATTAAAAGTTTGCAGTTTGGGCCCAATAGCTGAATGGAGGGAACAGAAGAAGGTATTAGTAAAATGGAGGATAAAACAATAGAAAACCCTCCCCTCCAAATCTAGAAAAAGAGCAACATCAACCCAAAGCGAGCACAAAGAAGGACATAAATAAATACAAATCAGTATGAGGAAATGAATGAATGAATATAAACAAAAAGCAGTAATCAATGAAATTAAAAACAAAAACAATAGAGAAAATCAATGAAACAAAGAGCTGGGGTTTTTTTTTAATCAATAAAACTGACAAACCTCTAACAAGACTGACAAAGGAGAGAGAGAGCACGCACAAATTAGCAGTATCAGGAACAGAACAGGGGGCATCACTACAGATCCTGCAGACATTAAAGGTTAATAAGGGACCCAGCTCAGCACACAGATTTGCCAAGGCACATGAAATGCACCTGGGGATGGACACACTGCTGGCATGGCCCACCCACAGGGGGATGGACCTTTGTAAGAGGCCCGCACAGGCTGGAGTGGGAAGTTCGGCGTCATCTGGGCAAGAAAGTCTGGATCTCAGGCCCTTGGAGCCTGGTGAGAAGGGAGAGGTGCAGAATCTGGAGGAGTGCATCCTCTGGTGAGGGCCAAGGCCAGATGCAGGCCAGACAGGGCTCCTGATGCTCAGGTCCTGGGACAGGGGCTCCTCTTGTCCAAATCTAAATACCATACTGATAAAATTTTTTTTTTTTTTTTTGCTATTGATAAGGGGACGACACCCATAGACAGATACAGAGGACTGCTAGGTCCTTGGGGCCAAATTGACACCCATCGTGTAGGTTTATACGAGGCTCTGCTGCTGCACCACTCACTATTTGACAAGTACTTACGGGGTGTCTGCGCTGAGCCAGGAGCTGGGCTATGCTTACAGGCTGGAGGCAGAAGACATAAGAGGGGCCGCAGCATCCTAGGGAGAGGGGTAGCAACGCCTGCCGTGGAGCGGCTCCACACGCTGCCGCGGTGGTCCCCACTCTCCCCGCGTGGTCTCGATGCAGCCCCACGAGGGCCACAGATTGCTGTGTCCTTACATGTCCGGAAAATGTACTGAGACCAGAGGGCTCTGCCTCCTCAATTCCTCCTCACGTATGCTTCCGTGTGTTCTATGGACAAAGATTACCTGAATAGCTACTACAACACAAAGTGTATCCTGAGTTTTCTGTTTTATTGGCAGAGAAATAAGCCGTGCGGTGCACCACTGAGGTGCGTTAATTAGAACGTACTAGTACACATTCGGGGGCTGACCATCTGAGATGCTCCACCTGAGATTCTCAAGGAGATGCTCCACCTCGACAGGTGTGTTGAATGACTTGCTCGTCCACCCTCATGTGGGAGGCAAGGTTCTGCCGTGAACAGGGGGAGAGTGTCTGATGAAGGAGTTCTGCATTCCTGACAGCTCATTTAGAAATTAAGCTGAAAAACACAGGCACGCGATCACGAGAGAGGATGCACCTTCTGCGGAAGCTGCCTCATGGGCTTGCGATCTGCGTCTGGTGCTTCTCCTTGGGACTGACGCTCCCGCCCCGGCACCCACACGTCCCCACCCTGAGTCCGGCTCGCCGCCCTAGTCCAAACCGCTCACATCTGGTTTCTGTTCAGACTGTAGAACTGGAGCTGCACAGCTCAGCTTTGTGGCCACTGGGTTCCTAGAGATCAGAACACACTAATCCGTGGCTGGATCTCACGTGGAGAAAGTGTGAAGGTTTTTTGTTTTTTTTTTTTAATGATAGTTGATTAATAAAATGAGAAGAAAAATAAACCTAAGGGAAGCTGAGGGGGATGAGAGAGCAGATTTTCATCTGTGCACGTGGACCATGCAGCAAACAAGCAGTAGCCCTTGCTTTGTGCTCTGTTCTATTAAGTGAAATCTGGGTCACAGCCCTGGGCAGAAATGCAAAAACATTCGCACATGATATGGAGGGAAGACGAATAACAGGAATATCGAGGAGTGGTGCTCGCTTCGGCAGCACATATACTAAAAATAGGAATAACGAGGAGTGGCTTAAAACATGAGAAGAACAAACGAGTGAATTACAGGTCCTGGAAGTGAACCCTTTCCCAGCCCAATGCAGTCATTTGCTCAGACTCACTCTCCTAGCAAGAAAAACCCCACAAAACCGAGTTTGTGAAATACTCAGTGTGAAACCAGAGGCAAAACCAAACATGTCTCGCCTGAGATATCCTGGAGGTCAATTTGGGCCACGTCCTTTGTCGAGGTGGTGATGGTGTGGCGGGATGTTCTAAAACTAGAGGAAGTCGGCCAGTGGACTAGGGCACCCACCAGCAGCCCACCGCTGCTTTCTACAAAGTCAGTCTGGTGTCGCCCGCATTAACCCCATCACTGCCCCTGACACCCGGCCCCAAACCCCACTGCTTCATGCCTCAGCCTCCGACGTGGCCTCCTGGTCCCAAGATCTCTGCCAGGCTCGCCCCTGACACCCTGAGCCAACTGCGTCAGTTCCCTGGTTGGTCGTCTGAGGTGGACCCTTCCTGCTGGTCACCCAGTCTGGCCCCAGCCCCCAGAATACAATACGGGTCACCCCAACATCCTGCAGCGGGCGGGCTGGGGAGGGCTCGTTCTCCGGCTTGGTCTGCACGCTACCGCCTTGAGACTCAGAACATTCTCACACTGAAGCAACATGTTGGGTTGTGTTTGGGTTCTCGTGATAAACCACAGAAAAGCCATCTGGCTCCGAGTGGGGGCCTGGCCCTTCAGGTTTCGGTCCTGAGAAGACAGATCCACAAGACAGAAGATGGAGGGGAGTAAGAAGCTAGCTTATTTACTGGTCTGTTATGGGTTGAACTGTGTCCCCCAAAAGATCGGTTGAAGTCCTACTTCCAGAACTGCAAACGTGACCTTATCTGGAAATAAGGTCTTGGCAGGTGTCAATGAGTTAAGACGGGTCATCCGGGTGGGCCCTGGTCCAAACTGCCTGGGTGCTTACAAGACGAGAAGTCAGGGATGCAGAGAAAGGAGGCCTTGGGAGGCGGCAGGCGGAGCGCTGGTGCGTCTACACTCGAGGAGCACCACGCACGGCCCACAGCCCGGCACGGGGGGCGGGTTCTTCTGCGGAGCCTGTGGAAGAAAGCAGCCCCACCGACGCCTTGACTTCAGGCTTCTGGCCTCCAGACCACGAGAGAATTCATTTCTAAGCTGTCTCGTTTGTGGTACTTTCTTACAAGCAGCCACAGGAAACCAATACCTGGCCCGGGCGACTTTTTGTCAAAAGGCACAAGTTGGCTTCAGCACCCTGTGTTCTAGATTGTTCTCTCCAGCCCAGGGGCCCAGGCCTCACTGCCCTCAGCACTTGTGCTGGGGCCGTGCCGTGCGCATCTCCCGGAGGCAGCCGAGGGGTTGACGGCACACGCGGCAGGCGACATCAACACCAGAGCACGTCCGCGGCGCGACAGTGAACGGACAGAACAAGGACCTGGGCAGGAGGGAGCCTCGGGGGAGAAGCACGCAGGAGGGCAGGGCACCTGCTCCTGGCCCCTTGGTCAGGCCTGGAGCCAGACGCGGGCATCCGGCGCAATCCCACCCCATCGCCCTACTCTGCACCTTGGCTCAGGGAGGCCGGGTCAGTTCTGCTCCGGGAGGAGGCAGTTGGCAGGTGCAGCCCCGTTCCTGAGCCGCACTTCTCGCGTGCCACACACGGGCGCTGGCCATCGGGTCAGGTGGACACGTAAATACCAGCAAGGAAGCCGCCAGCCCCGGCTACTGCCGCTCAGGAAGGAGTATGCCCGGGTGTGGGTGGGCAGAATGGGGGAAGGTCGTCAAAGGGTATAAACTTCCAGGTAAAAGATAAAAATGTCCTGGGGTGTCATGTGCAGCGTGGTGACTACAGCTAATCATACTGTGCTGCATATCTGAAAGTTGCTAAGGGAGTAGATCTTAAATGTTCCTACCAAAAAAAGAGATGGTAATGAGGTGATGCGTCACAGGTGTTAGCAGGAGCTGGGGCGGTAATCACCTTGCAGGATCATCAGCATGTGAGCTCCAGCTCACTTAAACTTGCCACAGTGTTGCATCTCAATTACATCTCAACAACCTGGAAAACAGTAGTGAGAAAAGGCAGACTTGTGGAAGAGAAAAATCCAAAAACAAGTCCAGGTGTATGTAAGACTTTAGAACGTAAGTGATGTTTGAAGTCAGAACAGAAAGGAAAGGTTATAAGAACAAGTGAGTAGAAAGGGGCAGGTGAACAGTTTGGGGAAAAAAACAGTTAAATCCTAGGATGCCTGGGTGGCTCAGTCGTTAAGCGTCTGCCTTCGGCTCAGGTCATGATCCCAGGGTCCTGGGATCGAGTCCCACATCAGGCTCCCTGCTCGGCAGGAAGCCTGCTTCTCCCTCACCCACTCCCCCTGCTTGTGTTCCCTCTCTCGCTGTGTCTCTCTCTGTCAAATAAATAAATAAAATCTTAAAAAAAAAAACAAAACATAGTTAAATCCCTAGGATACACCTTACAATTCAGAATGCCAGAAAAATTAAAAGTCTAACAGTGAAAAATTAACACTGAAATACTAGAATACAATAAGGCTGAGAGTTTATGTCATCTTTTGATGGATGTGACTTTTCTAAGCATGAAATCAAGACTAAATTTAAAACTTTTGGATGTCAAAATAATATAATCAAAATTTAAACTTCAAAAAAATATTTGCACCCTGCATAACAATGACTTGATGTGCCCTATGAAGAGCTGCCTATGAAGATTAGTGAGAAAACAAAGAACGTGTACGTGAGCGGAGCAGAAGGACTGGGGGGAGGGGGGGGGGGGGGGGACTGGAAGCCCAAGACCAAGAACCGGGCCTGTGGGGAGACGAAAGGGAACAAAGGTGCAAGTTCAAGAACAGAGTGGTGGGGAAGGGTGGGGGTGCCAGACACATACAGCATATCTGCTTGAGTTCCAGAATGTTCCAAGAATACAAATTAGCACACTGGAAATGCATTTCTTTCATAATTAACTTCTCCCTGGGGCAGATATATTTGATACAAATTTTCACAGTCATGACTGTTTTATCGATTTATTTGTCATTTTCTTACAAAGACAAAAACAGCGTTGTGACTCTACCTTCACTTCCTTTTAAGATTTTTTTTTTTATTTATTTGACAGAGAGGCACAGCGAGAGAGGGAACACAAGCAGGGGGAATGGAAGAGGGAGAAGCAGGCTTCCCGCGGAGCAGGGAGCCCGATGCGGGGCTCGATCCCAGGACCCTGGGATCATGACCTGAGCCGAAGGCAGACGATGAACGACTGAGCCACCCAGGCGCCCCTCTACCTTCACTTCCTTTAATTAGCTTCCTTAGTTACAAGCACCAGGAACGAGCACAGATCTTATCTGCGGCAGGCTGTCACTCAGCCGGGGCAGACAGCCGTCACAGAAGCTGGCCTGGGGAGGACGCTAATGCCTGGCAGGAAACAGTGCTCAGCCTCATTTGTCAGGCGGGACTTCAGTCTCCAAGGGGACACCTAAACCAACTCATCGGGAAAAACTAAAAGCCTTGGAAAATAATTTTCTCTTTAAAAAAGACTAAGCATTCCATGTTTATTTGAATAAAATTAATAATCTTAGGGCTATATCGAACCTCGACCAAGGCATATTGCCTTTTTAATCATACACTAGAATACAAATCTATCTGAAAATACAAGTTTATGCACACATTCCCTTTAAAATCGTCAAAATACCTTGACCCCAAAACATGGATTAATGAGGACGTGTTTCCCAGAAAGTAACTAGCAAGTATTTCAAGAGAGACGTATCTCAAAATCTCACCAACTGTTGCAAGATACCTGCGTCCTCACACACCCAGAACCAACGGAAACTGGACAAACACTACGAGATCAGTTTTATCTCAGTAACTGACCTTGAGTTCTTGAAGAGTGAAGTCCCCATATTTTCAAGCATGTGGAACAGGTCTGAAGCCTGTTAACAGAACAGGGGAGGAGGCTGAAGGCTCCAAATCCAGCCTCTGGGTTTCTTCTCACTCGCCTGTGGTCTGGGTACATGAGCCTACGTGTGCGCATGGACAACCGAACGATTGAAAGTTACTAAAAATTGCAGGCAGCAAAGACCTTGAGGACTGTTTACTAACCACATAGACGGAATCCTCATTCCGACCCAAGGTTGACTCTGAAAACACAGCCAACGGACTACGGCGGCAGTCTGCAAGATGTCGCGTCGAGCACCAGCCTCTGTCGTGCTGCGCTGTCACTGCCGTGGGGAACCCTCATGGACACAGGTCCTCGCACAGGTGTGCCTGAGGTATAATACCTTATTTACGGAAAGTGAAATTTGAATTCCATACCATTTTCATGGATCATGTAATTTTTAAAAAATTTCCCCCAGTTATTTAAAACAATGTAAAACGTGTTCTTAGGTCATGGGCCACATGAAGGCTGGCGTGAGGACTGGTCTGACGTCACTGGTGCCTCCCTCCCCTGAGGGTCAACAAAGGGCTACTATTTCAACGGTGGAGCCCCGAATGAACCACAGCCAACCTGTGGAAGGAATTCCAGAGAGACCGAGAGGAGGGAGTCGCTCCTGCCTGGACAGAGGTGCTGGGGCCGGAGAGCAGCCCTCTCCCGAGCACCTGCCCCTGCTCCACGTGGTGCTCTCAGTGGGGTGCTCACTACTGCTCTTCCTTTTCTGGTCTCTGCTTTATTTCTGCCTGGTCCTTTGCTGTCACTTCCCCAAATGGCCCCAGGTCCCCAGAGTCTTCTTCCTTTTTCACATTTCACTTAACCAAAACGTATGCAAGGTTTGATAGCACATAACCAGAACGTATGCGAGGTTTGATACCCGTAAGAAATTTAAATGAATCTGCGCCTGCTTCAAAGTCAAGTATGTGCGCCCCGCTCTGCCATATCTCTCATTTAATATTGTCACTTGAACAACACAGGTTGTCTGTAGTGATTTCTCTGTGTATCCACTTTGATCTTGGATGATTTCCTTGACCCGCATGAGTGATATTCTGGATCCAGTCAAGAGTTTGATTAGATATTGTTAAATATATCAGAAAATAAATGTACCACACATTCTGCCCACTTATCATTAAAACACTAATCAATGGAGAGATACACGATCTAATCATTTTTTAAAAAGATTTTATTTATTTTTTGACAGAGAGAGACACAGCGAGAGAGGGAACACAAGCAGGGGGAGTGGGAGAGGGAGAAGCAGGCTTCCAGCTGAGCAGGCAGCCCGATGTGGGGCTCGATCCCAGGACCCTGGGACCATGACCTGAGCCGAAGGCAGACGCTTAACGACTGAGCCACCCAGGCGCCCCCACAATCTAATCATTTTTCAGATTGGAAATGACTACTTTCTGCTCAGGGAATCGCAAGGGGGCATGATTATTAACCTTGCATTCTTTCTGATAAACGTCACCCTAGTAATGTTGGTTATAGCATATGTAGGAGATCTTATAAAGAATGTTCATATTATAATTTGCAAATTCCATGTCCCAACATTCAACGATGATCTGCAGAAGGGAATTCATGTCCAATTTCTCAGAAATGACAACTTTGGGATGTGTGGGAGAAAGAACTTCAATCTGAACATTTAGCTGGTTTAAATTCCCAAGCTCCCAAATCTTAAGAGCTATATCTTTTTTTCTTTCTTTTTCTTTAGAGAGAGAGCGCTAGTGAGGGCAGAGGGAGAGGGAGAGAGAATCTTAAGCAGGCCCCACACCCAGTGTACAGCTCCACATGGGGCTCGATCCCATGACCTTGAGATCATGACCTGAGCCAAAATCAAGAGTCAGACGCTTAACTGACTGAGACATCCAGGCACCCCATAAGATCTATTTTTTATCATTACTGGCTTTTATTTCTCATCGTAATAATCCAATGCATACTTTAAAATAATAGAACACTATAAAATAGATAACTTTTCTTTAAACAGATACTCATATTTTATTTTAAGTAATAAGTACCCAAACGTTTGGTGAAGCCTATACAACACAACTACCATTTAGGGAACTCCTATTATATGCTAAGAACATGGTAGATACTTTATAAACTCTCAGATGGGAGCATGATATTAATTACAATATTCATCTTCCAAGATCACAACAAAGAATAGGTTTCTAACAATTACAATCAAAAGATGAATATGTTGACTAAATTAAAGGACCAATGTTTCCGTGTCAGTGGGTAGAACTGAAAGTTGAATGCCGCCCACGCACTCTTCCCCAGTGTGAGCCAGCTAACCCAGAAGGAAACCCAAGGCAGTCTGACCCAGAACCAGAGCCATCAGCTACCATGTAACTGCTTCTCAAAAAAAAAAAAAAAAAAAAAAGTAAGACAATGAAAGGCATTATCGAAGGAAATTGAGTAAGACTTGAGTGAGTGAGAAACTAGCATTGAATAATTAGCTTTTTGAGACAGTTTGACCATCTTCCTAATTCAAAATGAGAGGAAAGACTTGGTCATAAGAAACATGGCCTTGATTTATTAAACATCTAGTTGGCGCTGGGTGTTTTTCAATGACCTCACCTCACATTATTAGTGCAGCCCTGTTAGCTTGTTATCTCCGCCCTCACGTACCTGGGAAGGAAAACCAGGAGTGAGCCCTTAATTGCTACAAAGTAGCAAAGCCAAGCCCGCCTCTTGCTGTTAAATCATGGTGCACCCAGCACCTCCCACCAAGTGCCCAAGTGCCTATGCCATAAACTCCCACATTTGACCTAAGATATCTGAGGAGAAGGTACTTTCTGAGAAGTTGCGTGTTTGATACGAAAGGTAGTTTCTCTGTTGAAAGTCCTGTACTGCAAACCTCCCAGAAAACGGAAGGGGCTCACTGCTGTGCGGCACCCGGGCTCATGGGAGCGCTCCCTTGCTATCTTAGGAGATGAGGAATTACTTACCGATTTCATGAGGATTGCAACTCAAAATCTGTAATTAAAATTGGTGTGACTAATGAAAGGGTTTATGTTGAAACAACTAAAGACCAGGGCATATTAAATACCAAAAGTGCACATGCTGGAGACATCGATAGTGCCCCTTGGGATCCCTCTTCTTAGACAGGTTTTCCAAAATGCTTGCAGCCACCCCGCAGACAGGGAGAGCACGAGAGAGGAAGAGCTATGATGGAGCGTTATCTAGAGAAGAATCCGCTAGCCAGACCTGAGCATGGACGTCCGCCTTTGGGACACTCCTCATTTATAGCACACGCACAGGACTCTCAGTCTATTATGGGACTGGCATCAAAGGAGGCTGTGTTGCTGGGAGGCCAAACCCACGGCGTGGGTGGGGCTTGGTGGGGCTTGATGGGGCTGGCAGAAGTCATTCCGCTGCTGTGGACATAAACAGTCACCGTCCAAGTCTATTTCTACATCCTTAAAATGAGGAAGTTAGAACCGATGGCTGCAGGGCCCTCCCCCGCTCTGGCATAGGCAGGGGACTTGTTTGGGCAAGTGGAGGCTGGTGCTAGGAAGGCCGTGGGCAGAACAATGGTCCTGAGATACTCATGCATCATTGTTTACAACAGAAAAACACCAAAACCCTAAATGCCCATCTCTAAGGAAATGACTTAATACAGCCTGGCAATTTCCTGCTGCCGTTTAAAAGAATAAGGGAGATTTACCTCCAAGACACGCTGTTGAGTGGAAATAAACAAGTTGCAGTTATAATTATATGAACCCTCTCAAAATACTACTGTATATATATATTTTTAAAGATTTTATTTATTTATTTGAGAGAGAGAGAGAGAGCACATGAGAGGGGGAGGGCCAGAGGGAGAAGCAGACTCCCTGCTGAGCAGGGAGCCCGATGCGGGACTCGATCCCGGGACTCCAGGATCATGACCTGAGCCAAAGGCAGTCGCCCAACCAACTGAGCCACCCAGGCGCCCAATACTACTGTATATTTTACATAACCAAATATAAGTTTCTAAAAATAAGAAGAAAACCACTCTAAAGACAGGTGCCCTTGGTGGGACAGGAATTGAGGTAGGATGTACTTTATAGTCTGAGCAGACTCTTGCCTTATCTATAATGTTTCTATTTTTCACAAGGTGATTCCATTCTAATAATAATGACAAACAAATGGCATCTGGGGGGGCTGTCCCTTGCTCGTAGCTGCCCTAAGGCACTAGGCTCAGGTTATTTGGTGAGCCTGGTCCGATGGAACTGGCCTCTCCAGAGGCGCTGACGGCACCCTCAGGCTCTGTGTCAGCATTTCACTCTGGAGCAAGCAAGCGTGGCATCCAGGAGAGGATGCGCAGCCCAGACCCCGGGGCCCAGCACACAGGACCCCACCAGTCCAGCTGAGAGCCCCTGGAGACAGACAGATGGATGGTCACAGTTAGTTGGGCCGGGGCAGTGGAGGGACCCTGTGAGCAGGGAGAATTCTAGACGGGGCATGGATGGGTCCCGGGGACTCTGGGGCCCTAACACCCCCACACTGGTGTCTGATGAAGAACAAAGTACAGAGCAGGCATCCAGGTTGGAGTTAGGACACCTGAACCTGAGCCCTGCACTCAACTAGCGTGCGAGGTTGGGGTGCCGATTCTGAGCTCCATTTTCCTCATCTGGAAGATACGGATAATCGTGACCACGTCATACTTCACCCAGTGGATTTGGAAATCAGTGAGGTGACATGCGGGAAGGTCAGCTGTTGACCACGTAGCTCTTCAACTATACACCTGCAGCAAAATACTGACTTCCTGAAAGCCTTCAACGTTTTTTAAAGCCACAACTATCATTCCAGAGTAAAGGGAAGTTAAGGGGACAAAAGCGCTGGCAGGTCCGAAGCCAGTGCCCCCAGAAGCCCGGCAGGACGAGGAGGCAACGATGGGGCGCTGGGCAGTTTATCCCTGGGTTCGGCAGGCGGCTCCGTAAGAAAGGATGCTCCCACGTTATCGATCACAGCATGAAGGCAGGTCTGGGTCGCAGCTGAGACCAGACTCCGGAGCCAGGTTCAAGTTGAACCTCTACCTTTTATGAGGCTGGGTGACCCTGGGCAAGGGACTTCACCTCTCTGCTTTATTGCCCCCTCTTCTGTAAAATATAATAGTAGTATTGCCCCATAGGTTGTTAGGAAGAGGAGTCAATACTTAGGAGGTACTTAGTGCCTGGCGCACAACAATTTCTGTGTAGGCATTTGTGAAATCAAGCCTGCGTGCCCACCACCGGGACATCCACCACCCAAAGGAGCAAGGCTTCCTGGTGGCTCCATGATGCTCCCGAGCAGCGAGGCTCGTGCACTCACGCTGCTGCCTGCCGGCCTTGGGCTCTCGCGGCGCCCTGCCGCCTACCACCTGCCGCGTGGCAGGCGCGTACTGGCGAGGGGTAGGTTTTAAAGCGCCTTTCAAGGACTTCATTCATTCATTCATTCAAACACTGCAAGGCCTTCTGGGAGCTGCCGAGGACAAAAGTGATAGAAGTTACAGTCTTCGCGTCCACGGTGCCCATAATTTAGAAAGGAGATATTATCTCAGGACCATGTGCGCCCCCGTTGTCAAATCTCTCCCCAGCTTGGAGAGAACTGGATCTTCTGCAGTTGGGCCTAACTTCCCACTCTAGTCTCCACCTCTGTCTTTCTTCTGTCATCCGGGGGGGACCACACGGCGGCAGCTGCAGCACCCCCTTTCCAGGCAGGAGGCACGTGTGGCCACAGCTCTTTGCAGCCTCTCGTGGGTCTTGAGTCTCTCCCTCACCAGGGGTGTCTCCAGAAGGGTGTTTGTTTTTAAAAAAATAACTTCTAGAAGACCTAACTTTTAAAATGGCTCTTTCTTAAAAGAACAAGTCCAGTTTTCTGAGCAAAATCACCCATGAACATGCGAGACCATCTGAAGAATGGAGCAGTGGGGTGCATCCTTGCAGTGCTGGTGGATCACTGTCATTTAAGACTGAGCCCTTTAGTCCCGGGCAGAGCCCCACACAAAGGCCAACCCCACACACCAAGCTGCTTCGGCATGTTTTGCAACAGAATTTGCAGAACTGGGAGTTTAATGGAAGCCCCTTCCTTGTTTTGCAACTTCTGTCTATCCACTGAGCTGTTTGCCCCGGAAACTGCCAACTCAGAGGAGAAAATTGGGCGCCAAAGTTGAGTCAGATCCAGACCCTTCGACTCACAAACAGCCCTATTTGCATCACACAGCCCTGCCTGCCAGGTACCACCACTCCCATGAAACACACAGACACCCATTTCACACGCATCGAGTTATTACACTAGTTGATTTTATTTGGAATATCATAAAAGTAAATATAAAATAGAGTAGGAAAATATAATCAGGACAAAGGTATAATCCAAATATAGTATGATCAGAGAACAACAGAAAACACAAGCAGAATCAATCAGCAAGTGCTAGTCTTCTCAGGGCCTAGTTATCAAACGCTGGACCGCCCAGAAAAGCAACCTACATTTTGGGCATTGGTAAACCGGACGTAGGATGATGGTTCAGAAGGCCCAAACAGTTCACCCTAAATTCCAGCTCCGTGTGCCAAGCACTGGGCAATACCGCCTCTCCTCAAAGCCATAGGAGAACGCGTGTGGAGGCGGGAGGCCCCGCTCCTCTTTTCCTTCAGGGGAAAGGACAGGCCGGGACGCATCCCAAGTGGAAGGGTGTTTTGTGAGGCCAGGGGGCCTTCAACTTGATGAAGAACCAGAGGAGGAGCAATGGGATCTGGGAGGACACCCAAGGGGGGCTCTAAAATACTGTCACCCGCATCCCAAGGAGCAACAGACCACTGATGTCACAGCTTAGAGCTCAGCATCACCTGTCAACCGCCTGATGGGGGCAAAGTGCCCATTCAACAGTGAGTCCCTCATTTACTCTCTATCACCTTTCTCGGGGGTTCTAGGAGAAAAATGCCATGACACCCTTTGGTTGGGGATGCCGGAAGGTGGTCGTCAGCGGAGAGCTTTTTCATTTCCTTTGATCTCATCCTCTGAAACATTCGATGTTCTGTGCTTCTCTGGGTGAAGCAGAGCATCCCTTCTGGCTATCTAGTTATTCCCCAGTTTCTACAGGACCAACCATCTTAGCTTCAGCTCAGGAATTCTATACGACTCTCCTGTCCTGGAATAATTTCAGCTGCTCTTGTTTGAGCAACTCCTTCTCTGTTCATCCATGTGTCTCCTCAGGACCCCATGTGACACCAGCAGCGTCCTGAACATCTCGAAGCTCACTGCAATGTTGGGGGCCTATGTGCCCAGGGGATTTACAGAAAAGTTCTGTCAAGATGAAGAGTATAAAGGCCTAGAACAGGGTCTGAGTGGGGTCCAGATAAAGTTGCCAGAAAAAGCAGAGGTGAGTTAGGGCAGCTGTATGTTCCAGTGGGTGCAGCCCTGCAGAGCCAGGGCCCAGGCCAACCATCCTGGGGTCGAGGCTGCTTCTACTGCCCTGTGGCTGTGACCCCGGCTTGGAGCAGAATCTCCAAGTTCTTCTGAAAAACCAAAGCACTAACTCGTCAGGACCAGGTGAGGCACCACGTGGGAGCACAGGCACGTACCGCGTGCGTATACACACGTATGATGTGCACAGGAGGAGAGACGGAGAGAGAGATCCACACCCCGAACGCAGCCTCCGCCTCCGTATTGGTATCCGTAAAGCAGCCTGCAAAGATGTGCTCTCGCTTTTTTCCTCAAAGAAAAACCCTATCATTTCCTAAAAGTAGAGTTAGTTCAGACCATATTCTCCGAGCACAGGGCAGCACTTGAGAAATAATGCCCTCATGTTTTCTCCCTTGTCCTGCTGTCTCGGATCCGGCCGTGCCCCGGGCTGGGCTCTGGTGGCGCGTGCAGTCCTGACTCTGGGCCGAGGGACAATGCAGAGCAAACAGCCTGCCGGTGAGGTCAGCTTTCCTAACTTTGTGGTTCCTCTGCTTGCGCATCGTCTGCAGCTTTGCTTCGCGAGCTTGGTGCTGCCGTCTGGTGCATGGCCTTCGGACCGAGAGCTTCCCCCCACAGGGCGCCGTCAGCGTCCTGATAAGCATGTTTACTGCGTGTGTCTTGAACTGAGCCTTGTTTGTTACTTACAGTGCAGGCTGCTTCCCTGTTTGAAATCTGTTTAGTCCAGAGTTTTATAGTCAGTCTATCACAGACACATTATTTAGGGTGCAATGTTTCATATCAATAGGTGGGTTTTGTTTTGGGGGGGTTGTTTGTTTTTTTAGTTACTTTTATTGCCATTTATTTTATGCAGAATTTTCTTCTGCGCAACCTCCTCTTCTGGCTTAGGAAGAGTCTGCTCTTTCTCAGTAAGGCTCATCTCGATGGGGCAGGGAGAGCTCAGGTCTGGGTGAGTCCGACCACGAGCCCTGTAAGTTCTGTGCCATATCTGGGGGCTCCGTTCACTGGGACGTGCTCAGGGACCAGAGTCTCCACCTAACCCTGTTAGTTCAGCATCACTCTCTGCTTGGAAGCATGTGCAGCCAATATTCAGCACTCTTTTTGGGGCCACCGACCCCGTGTCCAGCCCTCTGTTCGGCCAACTCCAGGTTGCAGCGACAGAGGCACCGCCGCTCCTGCAGAGTGACATCCTGCAGACATGTGGTGGCTTTTCGCATGGGCGTACCCCCACGGGCTGGGCGGTTGCATGTGCGATCTTCAAGTGAACACGAAGACGTGAACCTCTCGATTTGCATGATTCTGTAGGGTTTTCTGGGTCAAGAGAAGAGGAACAATTCTCAGACATCACCTCTGGCAGCGTAGGCGAAGAGCAGTTTTGTTTTTTGACTCAATCTGAGAATTAGTTTTAGTGTGTGCTTACCGCATGGATGCATTTGAAATGGTAACTATGCTGGTCTCGTCCTGTTGCCATACTTCATACTATGTTTCTGGTTTCCTGGTTTCCTTCGTTTTGTATCTTCTGCCGTTTGGCCTGACTTCTTAGTTCTATGTTCTGTGTATTTCTATTACATCGAGCCATCGACAGCTTGTTTTAATTAAAAGTTTTATGATAAATGTAAACTTCTATTCCTTGTCTCATCAAGTCAACACGGACTCCCTTAAGAGTAACAGATAAGCATGTTCGCTTACTTCTCCGCCTCATTTTGGTTTTGGTTTATTAAATTACAATATTTAATTTTCCTGGTAAACAATATCTGTGCACTTGACTTATCACACTGAAATACTCTCTACGGACTCGCTGGTGTGGGAATTGAGGAAACAGACACAGGCTCCCCAGCTCGTCTCCCGCCGTCCCAGAGTCTGATGTCATCATTTCATGGGCTTAATGCTGACGACGGTCATGCTCTCTTCCGTCACAAAACCCCAACAGTTATTTGGCTTTGGTTCTGTATCTAAATAGACTCAATGTTGTCTCTCTTTCTATGGCTTTTGCAAGTACCCCTTGGCTTGCTGGACTCAATTAAAAAAAAAAAAAAAAAAAACCCCAAAAGATTACTATCACTCCATGACCTGACTTCTCCTGTACGTAAAATGTCTCAGTGTCCTTGTCCTTGAAGACGGACCTTGGCTCCACAGTAAATACTCACCCGGGGCCACCTGATGTTTTCTTTTTCAAACGTTACACTGGAAAAACTGCATGTCCCAAAATCTAGAACTGATTTTTAAATCTTTGTTTATAATATATTAAGGTGAACAATTACCCTTTGTTGAAAATCATGACTGAAAATCATGAGAAACCGCAGAATTCAAATAGTGGCTTAAGAATCTTATACATCAAAAGAAAAATATTCAAACTCGCATTTAATTTTAAAAATGGATGGTGAACACGATCCACTTTTAGTTTGTTTCAGTAGCCCACTACTTTGCAAAAATTGTTTTTGCTTTCTTAAGACTTAGATCTTGTTAAGATGCTCAATGCCTTTTATGTCTGTCAATGAAAACAGTTGCTATCACTTTTAAAATGTCACCCTAGGGGCACCTGGCTGGCTCAGTTGTTAGGCGTCTGCCTTCAGCTCAGGTCATGATCCCGGGGTCCTGGGATCGAGCCCCACATCGGGCTCCCTGCTCTGCGGGAGGCCTGCTTCTCCCTCTCCCACTCCCCCTGCTTGTGTTCCCTCTCTCGCTGTGTCTCTCCCTGTCAAATAAATAAAATCTTTAAAAAATAATAATAAAATAAAATGTCGCCCGAGCAGTTAACCTAACAGTGATAGGAAGAATGCAATGAGAGAACTCAATCCTCTATTAAAGCACGTATTCCCAAAGGCCTGAAAGTAAAGCTCTACTTTCCGAGTGAAGAGGTGCTATGAACATCCTGAAATTGGGGGGATGGGCTGTGCACCCCTCTGTCCAGCTACCTGAGGCTCTGCATAGAGAACTCAGGATTTGCTTTTATATAAACGCCCATTTTTGTGTCAAGCTTTTATTCACCCACAGGATCCAACAGTCCTACTCTTCTATGGTCGAGTACCTTACATCAGAATTAACAATGCAGGACCTTACATCAGAAGGGAGAGTTAAATGGGGCAAAGTGTCTCACAGAGGGAAGGGATGAAGGCAGACCCCCCCCCCCCCCCACCAACCGGGCAGACCGGTGGAGATGCGGAGTGAGAAGCAAGGCCCTAGGGGTTTGATCGGAGGATGTGTGGGCGTGTGCATGGCATGGCAGGACACAGAATACGGGTACGGAGAGGACTGACGGCACACTTGCCTTTTACTGGGTCTTATTTATACGGCCTCAAATATCTCTAAAACACTTTGAGACGAGCCTCCTTTCCTGCTACTCTCCTGCAAGTGCTGATAGACAACCAGAGTAAAACTCTTTTTTCTTTTAAAGATGCATTCATTTTTCAGAGAGGGAGAGAGTGCGAGCAGGGGAGGGGCAGAGGGAGAGGGAGAGAATCCTAAGCAGACTCCTGGCTGAGTGCTGAGCCTGACGTGGGGCTCGATCTTATGACCCTGAGATCATGACCTGAGCTGAAACCAAGAGTCGGACCCTTAACTGACTGCACCCCCAGATGCCCCCGTCCAGAGTAAAACTCTTAACCATCATCTGCAGCTCACTCTCAACAGATGTGAAATTCAGGGATAGCTCTACTCAACCTCCAAATGCTCAGAAAATGAAAGTCCAGCCACAACGACTCTTTCTAGCAGCTTCCCTGTCGCTTTTCGCCGATTCTGCCATTCTCAGCCGCCCCTGTCACTACAAGACAAACACCCCGGCCTCGGATAAGCTGTCAGGTTCACCGTTAGACTCGGCCAGGCAGGACCCACATTAGCTAACAGCAGAGAGAACCATCTCTCTTTCCTTGTGCAGGGTCCACCTGCACATTTATACACAAAGACAAGCATTACTATTATAAAGAAAAAGCTCTCCACTTTAAAAAAAAAAGATGCTAAGTTTTCTAATACAGGCATCAAATACATAAGGATGAGCCTGACTAACTATGAGATGCTTCATTCCCTAAATATTTAACTTGATGGAGCATAACTGTAGATTGCTCTTTCTGAAGCCTAGTTAGGGGTAGATAAAATATAATGTAAATACGGTGTTTGCTTGCTATGTGAAATAAGTGTCTTTTTGTGTGTGCTAAATAAAATTAAAAGTAAGTTGAAGACAAGATTAGCTCTTCAAGGCACAAACAAATGGAAAGAATAGTCTCTTCCATAAATGATGCTGGGAAAACTGGATATCCACATGCAGAACAATGAAATTAGACCCCTACCTTATACCATTAAAATAAAATAATTTGAAATGGATTAGAGGTGTGAACAAGAACTGAAATCATAAAACTTCTAACAGAAAACAGGGAAAAGCTCCTTGACATTGGTCTTAGTGATGAGTTTTTGGATATGACACTGAAAGCACAAGCAACAAAGGCAAAAATTAGTAAGTAGAACGACATCAAACTAAAAAAGTTTCTGCGCAGCCAAAAAACAATTGACACAATGAAAAGGCAGCCTATGGAACAGGAGAAAATATTTGTAAGTGTGGTAAGAGGTTAATATCCAAACGTTAGGAACTCATACAACCCAACCACAACAAAAACTAAACAGTCCAATTAAAAAATGAGCAGAGGAACTGAACAGATATTTTTCCAAAGAAGGCATGCAGATGGCCAACAGATACATGAAAGATACTCAACATCACTCATCATCAGGGAAGTGAAAATCAAAACCACAATGAGATTTCACCTCACACCTGTTAAGACAAGAGATCACAGATGGTGGTGAAGATAGAAAAGGAAGCCCTCGTGCACTGTTGGTAGCAATGTAAATGGGTCTAGCCACTATGGAAAACAGAATGGAATGTCCTCAAAAAAAAAAAAAAAGTATAACTACCATATGATTCACCAATCCCACATCTGAGCATGTATCCAAAGGAAATGAACACAGGCTCTCAAAGATACAGCCGCACCCCCACGTTCACGGCAGCATTATCTACAATAGCCAAGACATGGAAACACCCTAAGCACCCTAAGTGTCCGTCAATGGATGAGTGGATAAAGATATCACACGCATACATACACACACAGAACAGAACAGAATACTATTCAGTCATGAGAGAAAAGGAAATCCTGTCATTTGTGACAACATGGATGGACCTTGAGGGCATTAAGCTGAATAAAATAAGTCAGACAGAGAAAGACAAATACTATATGCTAGCCCTCATATGTGGAATATAAAACAAGCCAAACTCACAGAAACAGAGAACATAATGGTGGTTAACAGGCCTACAGAGTGGGGAAAATGGAGAGATATTAGTGAGAGTACAAACTTCCAGGTATGAGATGAATAAGTTCTGGGAATTCAATGTACAGCATGGTGATTATAGTTAATAGTACAGTATCATAGGCTTGAAGGGCGCTCAGAGAGTAGATCTTAAATGTCCTTACCACACACACAGAAAAGTGGTAATTACGTGAGGTGACAGAGGTGTTGGCTCATGCTATGGTGGTGACCATTTTGCAATATATGTGTACCAAATCAGCACATTCATTGTATACCTTAAACTCACATGATGTTACGTGTCAACTCTATCTCAGTCCTGCTGAGGGGCTAAAAAAGATCATCCCTTCACAGACAAACATGCAGCATGGGAAATCACCAACATAAACAACTAGACTCGTTACACGTCCCAGACTCTAAGGAACAGTGATGTGTAGAAACCTATCAGGAATGTGATAAGATCGTGTTGAAAGGCTGCATTTTAGAAGGAAGTGATCTCTATATTACTCCATATATTACCCACTGGATTTTTAGGGCATTTTAAGTGAAGTTTTCACTATTCTTAACAAGAATAAAATCTGCCATTTCTGCACAAAAATCTCAGGATTGGAAGAAACGTAGAGGTCATCTAGATCGTCTTTAGACGCAAAACCCCCTTATGACAGACCTCCCCAAGGACCATTTGGCTAGCTATTCTCCAAAGAGGACCAACAGAAGGGAGGGAGAGCTGAAAGCTTGCTTGGAAACCTACCTGCTTCCCTCCCTCCCCTTCTCCACGTGTGTTCCTGTTTTATCCTCTGGACCCACACAAACACATTTAATCATGTTTCATACTAGCACCTCAAGCGTTTTAGCACAGCAGAGCCTTCTAGTTCCCTAACCATGATTTCTTACAAAGCCTGGTGTCAGGAACCTTCCTCACCACTCTAGTGGCTTCTGGGGTGTTTTGTGTGCTCAAGCATCCTTGCACCTTTACTCGTCTTGCTCACAGCTCAGACCTTCCACTAAGACAGCTTCCAAGCAATACTCGTTATGGAATTATGAACAGTCATTTAGGCAGAAAGCAAGTGCACAGAAACGAGAAGTCAGTGAGTCAACACACAATGCATTTGGCCCGTTATGGAAAGAAAAGCCACCCAACCATCCCCATTTTTGCCACGCAGTTTTCAGAGAATTCCACTGATCCTGCAATTCACCTGGAACCTGTTCTCATTTTGATTAAGAAAGCTTGAGAGTTCTTCTGATTTTTTTAATTAAAACATTTTAATTACCTTTGTTCTTTGAGTGACAGTTTTTAAAACCTTTACTCTCTCAAGCCTGTGATTCCTTTCTTGGGATCCAATTATTGGCGGAGCACTGTGCTGAGGAAAGCGATTTAAATGGGTTGTCTTATCTGACCAGCAAAGTGAGCCGAGGTCCTCACTCGACAGCTGGATCCCTGGGATTCGGGAGGCGGGCAATGTGCCCTGGGCCATTGGTCTTCAGTGAGAGTCCGCTTCTCAGGAGAGCAGGGCCTCCTGCTGACGTTCAGGCTTCCAAGGACTTGACACAGGGAGATTGTCTATACTGCAAATATTTACTTGAAAGCCCGTGACCAGGTTCAGCGGCTGGAAGCCAGGGCTCCCACCGCCCCCTGGCATGCAAGCTGGGACAGCTGGTGACAGGGCTTCTCCCAGGACAACTCTGGCTGCCAGCACCTGACGGTGGGCCAGGGTGGGTGGTGGAGGGACACCACGGCTGGGCATAGGTTTGTCAGGAAAAGAGCCAGGAATTGTCAGAGCTTGGAAAAACAGAGCAGGAAAACTAAAAACAGGAGACCAGCCCTCAGCTTCAGAAGTGGACCATTAGGGGAGGGTCAGGAAGAGGGGCTCATGTGGATCAGCTTCAGGGCCACATTCCCAAATGAGGCCACTCACCCAAGACTCTGATGCCACACAACATGGGTCATGCCCGGGATCCTGAAGGCAAGGTCTCCCCAGGTTGTCTTAAGGAAACCCCTGTGGTCCTAACTCACTTCTGCCAGAGGAAACTGAAAATCGTCTGTGTGGATTTAACAACAGGATCAGGGGATCAGGGGAATGTAGGATCAAT
Organism: Phoca vitulina; assembly: GCF_004348235.1. Taxonomy (NCBI): domain Eukaryota; kingdom Metazoa; phylum Chordata; class Mammalia; order Carnivora; family Phocidae; genus Phoca; species Phoca vitulina. The sequence continues at coordinate 2,680,700 of NW_022589712.1, read as the reverse complement.
ACCATGTGCCTCCTTCCTCATTTCCAAAGCTGCCTTGTCTTGGTTTACACGGATTACAGCTCTTCTTCCTGCACCAGCTACCGAAGCCAGAGTGGGAACGGCGTGCCTGGAGGTGAGGTGCGTACCAGCTGAGTCTCTGGTGCGTGACTGCTAAACGTTCTTAGAAACAGTAATTCTAGTGCTACAGCTGCTATTTCTTAAAGTTTAGGGGAACTAGTCTATCTGCATCCCTTGTTAGTTTAATTTGGCTTACTTGGGAGCGTTTACTTAGTGATCTAGCCTTTAATAACCACATAGAGAAGAAACGGACTACTGCAAACAACGAACAAGATCTGATGAGAAGCTGATGCCCGCAATGTGCCCCTAACAGGCCCTTCCCCTCCTGACTCTCGAAGGGCCTTCCCGCTAGGTGGCCCTGAGCGGGGTGTGCTCACTACGGAGGGTTAAGGACTCAACCGTCCACCCAGGAGACAGCAGAGGGGCACCTCACAACCTGAAGGGGCAACCTCACGGCAGGAACGCAGAGCCAGGGCAGGACCTGAGTGGTGGCCCTCTAACAACGGGATAAAGACAGCAGAGTCATCTGCCACTGTTCTGCATGTCATTTCTACAAAGAAATACAGAAATGGTGTTTCTGGAAATTAAAAAAAAAAAAGTCACTGGAGCTTTCTAATCCCTCGCTCTGGCCTGGCCAGCCGACAAGCTACTCAGAATCCATGCAGTGGAGTGGAAAACCATCCTGAGCTAGTGGAGGGGCCGGGAACAGGTGCTCTCGCTGGCCTCAGGGGAGCCAGTTTGATTTCACCCACACCTGATCTTGGACTTGCAGCTCCAGGGCTGTGACACAGAAGTGCCATGCGCGGTACTCGATTAGGGCAGTCCTAGCAAACTAACACAAGAATGAAATAGTCAGTTTTGAAACCTGACTCTTAAAAAGTTCTGTCATTCCGATTTCCTTTGCTCTCCACCCTGCGCCCCTCCCCGCTTTCCTTCCTTACTCTCCCATGCAAACCTCCTTACCCAATTCCAGAGACTCAATGCAGGGCTGCGGAGCAAAGTCAGAGGCCAAGGGTCCACCAGGCGATGGCTGCCTCTGGCCAAGCCACTCTCCTACCCCTGGTATGTAGACCACCCGAGAATTGTGTGGCTCCAGCTGAGCTAAGCCTCACCTCTGCCCTGCTCTAGTGGATGGCCCACTGCCCCCAGGCCACAGCTTGGCTCCCAGGTGGGATAAGCGGCTGGGACGGGCCCCCTGCCCCATGAGGGAAGGAGGACGGCTCCAGGGCGGTGTTTTCCGTACCTCCAAGGCCCCACTGAGGAGATCCAGACAAGCAAGGCGCATCCAGACAAACTCGCCATTTCTAAAATCTATTCGGAACCTATCAATTAATAATGGTTTCAGGGCGAGGAGACAGTAGAAACATTTGGACAGAAGGCTGACAGCATCTAGTAAAATTGAAAATGCCCTGCTCTGGGACTCAGAGGTTCCCATTCTAGGCACACGGGGGGACGTGAGGAACATCATTCCCGGGCAGTGCTGACAAGGACCCAACTACAGGCACAGGAAAACCCATGTCACAACGCGGAGCGTGAAACACAGCCTGCGGAGGAGCAGACACCGTGACTCTGCTTGGGTAAGTTTTAAGCTACACAACTATTTAATATTTTATTTTTTTTAATAAATACATATTCTTAACAGAAAGTACAAAAGTGGCTTGGAAGGCATCGTACCAAATCCTGTTACCAAGGACAGTAAGGAGACAGGGGAGAAGGACTGGAGAAATAATACAGCCGAAATACTTTTTGCCAAGACTCTAATTTTTTTCTTTTCCTTTTTGTTTTACTACAAAAAAAAAAGAAAGCCAAAATATTAACATATCAAATTGGATGCTGGGAACCTGGTATCTTGTTAAATTTTTTTCTGAACTCCTCTATAGTTTCATGATCTCCCCCAAAATATCCAAATTAAAAAAAAAAATTCTTAGGAGTATTTCTGTGCATTGGGATAAAGTAGCTCTCAGGAAGAGAAGTCCACTCCCAAGCCAGCTCTGTGGGATCCGGTTCCCAGAGGCCATCGACCACGTGGGAGAGAGGCGGTCAGTCACCAGGCCTCCCCTTCCACACGGGGCTGGGGCTGGCCTGGCGGCAGGGTGGGGCGGCCACCACGCACATGAGCCCCTGCTCGGTGGGCTGGGGATCATCACACCCTGACTTAGGAGTTGTCCTGGAAGCTCACGTGGTCTGGACACGGCTCTCTATCCCGATTCCATCCAGCAAATGTCACCGTCCCAGGTGCCGGCCCCTGGATGTCCTCTAGTAATTAAGCATGGTGCCTGCTTTGGGGGAACTGCTGTCCAGGGTGTGGAAACAGACGAATCACGGGGGCTCCTCCAAAGAGTTCAGTGCACAGAGGACGTGCACCACGGGAGGCCTCGGGAGCCTCGTCCGAGACGACGACACAGGTGAGCTCTGAAGGCCGGGCAGGGATTGGCCAGGACGAAGCCTGAAGGAATCCTGGGGCTGTCTGGAGCATGGCATGAGGCAGGACACACAGGTGACATGCCACAGACAGGTGGCATCAGGCCTGGGGGGCCCCCTCCCATCCACCCTGCGTTCAGATACGCATCCTTGGTCAATGCTACCCCAGGGCAGGGGTGGGGATGACTACTGCATGGACAGCTGGCTCTGGGTGCAAGTAACCCATATGCTCTGCTCCCCTGGGATTTTTCAGGGCACATAATCTCGAGCTTAGCCACCTAACTCTCCTCAGAAATTGTTACGGACAGGTCAGCGTCACATGAAAGCTTCTATCTTCTCCCCAGAAAATCCCCAGGCATTCACCAATGGTCACATCTATCCCTGGAGGTTCAGGACCCTCCTCGAGGGGGCTTTCATGAGCCTGGGTGCAGGGGAGGGGTGAACGTGCCCTCCCAGCCAAGCCTGACCACCTGCAACAGCCTGCACCTTGAGGACCCCCACTAGGTCATACCTGGATGGGACTTCTCAGCCTGAACGGGAAAAGCCTGCCGGCGCTGTTCCTAAAGTCTGGATTGTCTTCTTTATAGACCCAACGGAGTGACGTGAACCCCGTCAGTGATCAGAGCAGTGTGAGTTACCTGGCTCAACATGCTGCTTGGAGACTGTGAACTGCCCACTGTTCTCTTGCTCAGGCATTTAGGAAATTCAGAGGCAGACAAGGTGAGTGCATATCCATTCCTAAAAGCTGCAGGGGCCTCCGGGGTGAGTTGTGGGCACGAGCCTCAGGGCTGTTCTGGTCCTGCCCCCAACCTCCTGGTCTGCTCATACAGTAATTCGGATGCTATCTTGCAGCATGGATTTACGTCCTTCCTCTCATCCCCACGCTGCATAGGACAAAGGGGAGGAAGGCGGGCGCCAGAGGGGAGTGTACGTTCAAAACCAAGCTCGTGGATTTCCCTGTGAGAAAGGACTCGAGCAAGTTTGTCGGCTGAGCCGGGGGCACCGTCGGACGGGGATGCGGTCTGGGTACGGACGCAGCTGCCACGTCCGGGGCTGGCCCCACACAGGAAGAGGGTCTCATCCCTAGAGGCTGCAGGGAGCAGGTAACGGGTCTGGGCAGAGACCCCCTTGTCAGAGGGACACAGGAGCTGAGGTCACCGCTCCAACTTTCTCCAAGGTGGGAGCTGAGGTCCTGTGTTCAGAAGCATGTCGGGCTGGCTGTGGCGAGTACAGGGGGGTGGTGCCCCGGGGCTCACAGACCAGGGGTACTAGCTACTCATTCAGAACAGCCCTGGGCAGAAGGAGACCACTCCTGCCACCCAGTTTCTGCTTCCCGTTAGCAGACGTGGACCTTCTGGAGTGTGTTTAAACAGAAAAGGATTACAAACATGAGGTTTTCTCCCCCTCCCTGAAGCACCACCTACCCAGGTGGAAGAGAAACATCCAGACTCTTGGAAAAAAAAATACAAGTCTCGAGCAATGACATGGACACCTTACACTCGACGAGGGTGTGACTGCTTGGCTCACGATGAGCGGCTCATAGCTCTCATCAGAGGTTCCGGCCAGAGGTTCTTTTATATGCCAATTAAAACCCTCAGCCATTATTCAGTAAGAGCATTAAGAGACCTCATGAGTTTACACACAGTACATGGGGCCTGACAGCAGCGAGAATTAGTGATGCAGGTTTGCTGTCTCTGCGATGCCACACCTGTTACCCCGAAAGCTGGGCTGGGGCACGCGGGACACAGCAGATGCTGAGCCAGCGCTGAGCAGAGCCATGTTTTACTTATAAAGCAATTTCTCCTTCAGGGGCAGCTAAATGTTTTATAAATTGGTCTCATGAAATATTAAGCAAACTCACCTTTCTCATGACAATTTTCTCATTCACAGAATGATACGATATCACAGCTTTGGAAAGTTCATATCCCCTCGTTACCCCAATCAGTAAGACGTTATTCGGACAGAAATGAGTCTCAGTTGACAAATTATAGAAGTCTGCACCTATGTCCTTGAGCTACTTCAGATCCAATTTCCAAGTCATGATTCCCAGGAAGACAATCTCAGATCCAATTCCCTGCAAACCTGAAAGGACTTCACTTATTCACGTGGGAGACACTTTGGTGGTGTCAGCAAACCCGGGAACGGTGGCTCTTTCTTCTCCAGCAGGCCTACCTCCAGGCACGTGCCATTGGTTCTCAAGGGAAATACAGGATGGCAAAGCAAAATAACAACAGCACCAAAAAACCGTGAATGTCTACAGGAGGGAGATGTGATGAAGCACTACGGAAGGTGAACTGAGTCTGCCTCCGAGGGAGCATTCCAGCCGAGCGTTCTGGAAAGCTCTGAAGGAGAGGCAGCAGAACGTGTGATTTATGGGTACTCATTGGATCCAGTCGAACAAGGTACAGATGGTTCGGTAAAAACATGTTATGAACGTTCCCAAATGATCAAGTTCATGGTGAAACTCCCTACAACCATCAAACCCATCAACAAATGCAGAACAACTGATTATCTAGTTGTTTATCACTGAAATAAGACCACACACATGCAGGTAATTTGGTAGTGAAATCTACATGCGTAATTTCATCTCTGCTTTTCCATTAGAAAATTCTTGAGGCTCATGGAGCATTTGTACTTCACATCTTACAAGGTAAGGCTGAAGTGATTTGTCTCAAAACATATTCAGTCCACCAAGTCATTCTGTCCCGTTTCTTGAATCTTACTTGAAAGCCTCTGTTGAGATTTTCTCAGGAGTCACACGTGGGAAGAGCACATCTTAACTGGGCACTGCTTGCACACTATTTTCAGGGGATTTCCAAGTGAGGATGTCATTTCTGACCCCCCTCCCCCCTGCCCTTGTCATTTGCCATTTCAATGGAACCTACGGGTTGGATTCTGTTATGTTTTTCCTGTCCTTTTCTTTGAATTCCTTTCATTTCTCCAGTAAATTTTTTCCAAACTCAAGAGAGAGGCACAAAATATCAAGGTTGCATGTGGTGGGGAAGGTCAAGACTACTTAGAAAGTTTTCCTGGCCAAGACAAAATCCACTCCTAAATCTGCAAAGCTCTAAAACCTCTTTTAAAAATCCACTGTTTATTCCATCAACATAGCAATCTTGTTTCTCTGAGACTCATGGGGCTCACCCCCACCCCACATGAATACCTGCACAACTTCTGTGGATCATCAGTCTGGTTGGAAGCTGGAAAGGGCGGGTGGCAACCTGGGGATGGGAATCTCAGAGGGAGAAGGAGAAGCCTTTGTCTTCCAGGTATAAAGTTTGCAAACCACAGCCTAGCTGACAGTGTCATAATGGCAAGAGAAAATGAAAACCATCTCTTGGCAGATTTGACAGAATTGGAAAATCCCTGAAGACCTGTCCTCCCAGAACCATGACTGGAGAGGGAAGACAGGAGTGGAGAGCAGAGGGAATGGGAGATGGCAAAGCTTACAGTCCTGCGTGTGTTCACAGAGTTTTAAAGGGTAGATATCCATAAAGCTGTGACATGCTTTGCCACCTACATCAAGAAAGGTTCTAGGTGTTGAATTTATCTGAAATCCTAAGACAAAAAATTCTCAGGTCATTTCTTCTCACTTGCCGAATAGTGATCATGCTGTGCTTAATCTACAGAGAAAGGGGCTGCACTTCTCCAATTACATAGAAACAAATAGATCTTCAAAGCTGTCAAGTTCTCATTACCTAATAAATCATGCTTGGCCATGACCCTTCGCCCCTGCCTGCCGCAGCCTGGTGTAATAACTGGTTATGTACCTACAGTTTGCTCTTTACTCTGAAAAGTGCTTAATTAACCCCTGTAGATTCCTAAGTGTGTGTATCCAGATGCCTTGTGAAATGACTCAGACCTCAGACCTTATAATCAGCATCATGCAGACACGGAGGACTCTATAAATGAGAGAGAAGCTGGACACACCATAGGTATTAAAGAGAACTCTAGACTTCTTCGCAAATTCTTCTCACATAGGAAACTTTTACTCCTTTAAAGCTACTGAGACAGAGACTAAGTGAGGGGTTCACCCCAGCCATGCTCGCCAATGCCAAGCGATGAGTTGGGTCCCTGGTCTGAGTCCTGATGTAAAGGATCCACTCACGGTCGTGAACTTGAAAGATGCTGTATCTGGGCATGGAAAGCTCTCTGAGAACGTCTCAGGGCAGAGAGGCTGTGATCCCATGACTTTAAATATTACTAGACGCTCAGCATTAGTCCCTTCATCTAATGACCTCGACATTGAGAAAATCTGTCATTACCTTCTGAGGAAGGAGAAGCAAAGTACCAAAAAGGAATGTGTTTTCTTGGCGAGGACTATGAGGAGGGTCATATTTCTAAAATCAGGGTCATGGTTTTACTCACTGCTCCTTGCTTTTGCTCAGCTCTTGCTGGGTACCCACCCCCACCCCAATATCTACACATACAACTCCATGTGGTAGGCAGCCGCTGAGGTGTCCCAAAATGAACACACCTCCTGGTATCTGTCCCCTTGGTCCAGCCCCCCTCCTTGAGTGTAAGCTGGACCTACGATCTTGCTTCAAGCCCACAGAATATGGCAACGACAATGGATTGTCCCTTCTGCAGTTAGGTGACGAGAGGCTGTAACTTCCATCACGCAGCAGCACCGAAACAAGCCGCTGTGTTGCAAATGCTTGTATGCCGCAGCCCCCAGCTAACAGCCAGCAAGGAACTGAGGCCTGTGGTCTAACAGCCCACAGCCAAGGGAGGCTGGGAGTGGGTCCTTCCCCAGCTGAGTCTTCAGATGAAGCCAGATGTGGTCAACCCCTACACTGCAGCCTGTGGTGACCCTGAAGCTTGGGATCCACATTCCTGGCCCACGGAAACTCAAAATAATAGATGCGTGTCATTTTAATCCACTTAGTTTTAGAAAAATTGGTTATACAGCAATAGAAAACGAATATGCCCATCTTTTATTATATTGTCCAAATACTACTTCCTCTAGAAATGTGTTGGTCAACCCACACCCCTTCTAGAAGTAATGCTTCTTCCTCGGAATGTTCACACAAGTATATCTGTCTTCTCCTCTTGCCACCCCCTACTTACCCTTTCTTCTCTACTGCTAAGTTTTGGAGCCAATGGTCTTGGCTAGATGATGAGTGACCTGAGGGCATCACCCGCATCCTTCTAGCCCCAGAGTGTCTATGCGCACAGTAAGCGTTCGAATACCAGCTGATTTAACTTAGAGATAAAAGATACACCTCTACTCTTGGAAAATTTAGGGCGGGAGGCACATGGCAATTAGAGTAACCAGAAATATTGTATATTCCCAGCTTAGATGAACCCCCAGTTAACCTCAAATCCCCTTTGATATACATTGTCTGTTAATTTTTTTGTAAAGAGAAATAACTTTATTTTTCTGATCATGAAGAAAACCACTATTTCTCATTGCAAAAGAATTAGAAAATAAAATTATATGAAGTAAAATAAACACTGTAAAGTCATCACTCATAGAGAACTCACTTCTGACACTGTCTTTTACATTCTAGAATTTTTAAGCATACATACCTACTCATCTTTAATTAAAATACAATTTTTGCTATATCACTGTTTCATACTCTACCATTGGCATTTTATACCTGTGGACTTTTTACCTATCAATTAACATTTGAATGTCTATTTTATTGTTGAATATTCTAATCCTCCATTAATGTGCACTTACATTATTTCCAGTTTATTATTAGGAGCAGTAGCGATAATAGTCATATTATAAATAAAATGGCAGAAAGGGAAGTTATAACTGAACAATTAAAAGCCACTCTTTTGGGAGGAAGTCCACCCACATTTTAGAAACTTTTCCAGAAAATTCCCTTGCTCGGTCCCTCAGGCACATATCTTGCATTACTTACTGCTAGAAGACAGCAGAGAACAGCGGGTGGGAGCCCTGGCTTTGGAGGAAGAAAGAGGAGGGACAGGTGCAGGAGACCGGAAGCGCCAGATGCCAAAGTCATTCAAGAGCAGAGCCAGGGACTGTGCAGCATGAAAACCAAGGCAGCCCTTAGACACACAGGGACATACCATGAAGGCCATGGTTAGAGACTAGCACCTACACCTGCTAACATGCAGTTTTCCATGGTGCCTTTGAGCCGGAAGCTACCTTACAATGTGGCACATTTAATTGTCTTTCAAGCTTGACTAATTCCATTGTCCCTATGGCCCTAGAAGTAGTTACCAGTACTGGTCCCATTTTACAGATGAAAAGAATATGGCTTTCTTGGGTTAAAAAAAATCTGCATAACTGTATACAATGAGATATGCCAGGGAGATAGCAAACTTTCATACAGAATGTGGGAGGCCCCAATCCATGGAGTTTCCAAAGGCAAGTTTGCTTTCAAAAGAGAAATGTTTGATTTCAGCAATGGGACCCACCACCAAGAAAATATCCAAAGACATTAGAAGTTATCATCCCTTTCCTGCCAGTGGTTATCAGGAGACATTTTTGAGCATCACACAACAGGTGTGCCCAGAAACATCGATTTGTCTATTTGCAAGACAAACGTTTGCAAAAACACACATAGATTTGGAAATGTGAACAGTCTCATACACATACAAGCAATATTGCTTCAATGCAGACTGTTGAAAAAAATCAGGAGTTATTTTTAAGCAGAGAGAGGGGAAAAAACACCCTAACATCAGAAATAAAATTTACAAGAGTTAGCAGATATTTATAAAACTCATGACAAGCTTAGCATCTGCAGTGAGTCATTCACATTTAACTTGTCTAAACTCATGTCTTCAACGATTTTAACATTTCCTCTTTTCCTTGATATTTTGCATGGTGCTATTCCATTTTTAAACAGTTCTAAATCTGCAAGTCACTTAAAGCTATAATGCAAAAACTTGAAACAGATAAACTTACAAGTATGAACTCCAAGAAATCCACTAGGTTTAAGGATCTCCAAATGAACTGCTTGAATAACCCTAAACGTGTGAAAACACCCTGGGTCCTGCCATTTGGACCAGACTGGGAGTCCATCGGTTTCGTTCACTACAGCTTCGCCTGTGCCTGAGTCAGGTAACTGAAACAGTGTGGCGCGGACGCCACAAATTCCATAAAGGATGGAGGAAGAGCTTGTTGTGACAGAAGCAGAAGCCTCAGGTCAAGGGGCCCCACCGTCATGGGGACGATCACACGTCTACATAGCCCTCTCTCAGGCCGGTGCCACCTGATGGCCAGTATGCACTCCCACTTGGTGAGCCACTGCATCCCCGGGTGGATGTGAATCCGAGAAGAGCGAAGTGTGAACGGACCTCCTCCTCGCAGCTTCCACCCCCTGGCCCCACGGTATCGAGAACACTTCTCTGTAAAATGGCCATGTTTGGAAATACACCCTGTTTTTACTGTGTTCTTTCCCTCACGTCAGTGACACCAGCTCCTTCACAGTTTCCTACAGCCCACGCTTTAAAATCATTTATTCCCTAAATGTTTATGGAACACCTGCGAAGGCCACAGTCTGCTCCCAGTGCCGGGACACATGTCCAGGGACCTCACATTCTAGTCGGTGTGGGAAAGGTGTCCTAAAACATCTATGAACACAGTCCTTGTAGAGTGCAAGGTGTGAGGTGACCTCCCTCTGGTCTAGGTCCGATGCCTCTCCTGTTACTCCCTAAGGAACAATCTAACCAAAGCCCAGCATTGTTGAAAAACTGTGATTCAGCACAGGGGGTTACACGCAACTAATGAATCATTGAACACTACATCAAAAACTAATGATGTACTATATGGTGCTAACTGAACATAATAAAAAAATAAATTAATTAATTAGTTAAAAAAAAAGAAAAACTGTGATTCGGAATGAACGAGTTGTCTTAGTGCATATTTCAAAAATAATTTTCAGCCAAATAATCCGTGTACTTTACACGAGGCTAAAGGGCTCATAGCACCTAAAATGTATATTTAAAACCAATAAAATGTACACATAGAAGTATCAAAGGAGAGGCTAGTCAAAGACAGCTCAACTGATCCAGACAATAGCTGTCTTTCTAGAAGAAAATTAATTTGGTTTTTATATCACCATATACAAAACCAAATTTAGTACTAGAAGGAAGTAATAATTCAGTATTAGAAGGAAAAGAGACAGTCTATGTTTTTAGGGTAGGAAAAACTTCTTAAGTGACAAAAAAATTAACAAAAATATTGATTGGTTTGCAAAGCTCAAACATTTCTTATTATAAAAGACCCCACACAGAGACAAGAACAACAAGCCTTTTGAAGCTACTTGCAGCTTGTGTGACAAGGGACTGATGTCTAGAATTTATAAAGAACATCAGGAATCATTAAGGAGAACAGACAACCCAACAGAAAAATAAACAAAGGATATAAATAAACAATTCACAAAGAAACCAAAATGGCCAACAAAATATTTCAATAAATGCCCGACCTCACCAGTAACAGAAACACTGATTACAGTATCTCACACGTTAGGTTGGCAAAAACGTTTAAAAAGTCTGAAAACATCAAGCATCCTCCCACTTAGTAGAAATCTGAATAGTAATTGGCAGTAATCGAATAAAATTTAAAACGCACTTTCTGACACGATTCCATGTCTACACATAAAACGGCAGGAGGCCATGCAGCCTTGTTTAGCCACCAGAATTGGGAGAGAACGTGGATGTCCAGCAGGAAGGGTGAGGAGGGAAAGGAACCCCAGTAGCAAACTGAAGGGAAAAGTGTGGGTTCCAGAAAAATACATACACGGTGATTCCACTGATGAGACTTTAAAAGCACATAAAACGATTCTACGTACTGTTTATGCATACGTTCCTTATACCCATGCTATAATGTGAAGATGTGGACTGCACCCCGAATTCAACCTGGTGGCAGGCTTGAGGGAGCAGGGGTGGTGGGTGGGACTGAGGTTTACAAAGGGGACGTCAGCTTGATGTCAACACGCTCCGGAGCAAACGTGCTAACGTTGTCCTGGTGCGGAGCGCCCACGAGGTTGGTGTCTAAATGTTGGATGGTGACCCGCAAATCATCTTTTGTACTTTCCTAAATTTAATTTTTTTCCAGCTGGAAAAAGAAAGTCACAAGTGGATAACTCAGCCCCTAATGAGCCCCACCTAATTGAATGAGGGTAATTGGAATCCTCATCCCGTTAATAACGTGCTGACGGCTCATGAACCGCTTCTTGCACCCTAAGTGTGCAGGCGAGGCTCAGCCGCGTGTCACCCACCCTGCCCCCCACCCCCGGGTCTGTGTGCCCGCAGGGGAGGGCCCTTGCCAGCAGCGTTCCCTCCGGCGCTCACCCCTTCCCCCCCTTCCCCGTGCTCTGCCCCTTTCTCATGCTTTCTTTTCCTCCGCAGCACGCAGCGCAGTCCTGCACCAGACATGTTCCCATCACTCATAAGGCTTACTTAACCGTGTAAGCCAGTGTGAGTTCCATGCGGACAGGCTTTGTCATGACTGTTGACAGTTGCACAAGCCCTGCGGGGGGGGGTGGGTTTAACAGGACAAGGACAAATCTTGTTCCAGGTTGCGTCTGAGCCAACCGCGAGGGGCTGGACACACAGGCCGGCCCCAACACAACCAGACAGCTCCAGGAGGAAGCAGGAGTCCCTCTGGCTGAAGGCGTGGGAATAAGGCCCCAGCACCCGCCCAGCAGAAAGCCAGGATTCTTCCCAAGACAGTTATCATGGAGCTAAAGAACCAGTATTTAAAAAGCTAATATATTTCCCCCAAAACTATTCTAAAAATGGGGCAAGAAAGATCCGTTTCCACTGCCTTCCTGTGCTTTATTCCTGCATATTTCTCCAGCGATGCACGCGAGCCGGGCGCTGGGCGATCTAGGTTGTCCCATCCAGCTGGCGGACACTGCTGTGCTGGGGCTGAGCCCCCCAGCCCCAGGACAGGGCTCCCCAGGGAAGCCGCCCCGCATGCGCGCCAACACCGCAGGGTCGCGGGCGCCCCAGGTCGGGCGCAGGCGAGGACCCTCCCGGCCGAGTGGGGAGG
>NW_022589712.1:2665925-2668236 GCF_004348235.1 Phoca vitulina | reverse complement strand
CTTGAGCAGGAGAGCTCCCTGGAGAAGCAACAGACCCAGATGCTCAGCCCGGCAGAGTGAACAAGCCTGAATCCAAGCGTATTGCAAATCCCAGTGGCTTAGCCATGACACACTTCTTAACGAGCACATAATATAATGGCTGGGCAAACGGGCAACGCCGCACATAGCTGAACGTCCAGCCGAGGGCTGTGGCCTTAGCTGCTCAAACAACGGCTGCAGACTCAACAGAGAGCTCATTAGGCCCGTCCTGCACCCCAGGGGAGCCATCCTGCTCCCTCAGAACCCCTATTACATGGAGACATGCACAGGATTTTACATCTGTGTCCGCCTGGCTCAGCCGTCTGCCATCCTCCGCGCGTGGATGCGGCGAGGGGCTTCTCCCCCTTCTCCTCCCTACCTTTTCCACTCATGTGGCCCAAATGACAAACCACCCTACATCAGGCAGGTCTTGGGCTCCCAGGCATGCACAGCCCCACCTCCCTTCGAGGAAGAAATAGAGGGAGATTTAGAGACACAGAGTTGTGAATATTTTCCTTCTCACACCAGCTTCTCGCGCTGCCAGAAGGCCCGTCCTCCCCGTCAAACCTGAGGCCCAAATGCATCATGGCGATCACGAGTCTACGTGTCAGCTCATCCCCAGAGCACCCGAGTTTCTAGGCGGCGGTTCCACACTCCCACATCCGGGGACGAACGCTGAAGCACGTTGTGTGGCCTCTCCCACGTGGCCCCTGGCCCTCATGTGATGCTGTCCACTAACCTGCATTCTCCTTCCAAAGTCTCTGAGGGCACCCAGCCGTGCTGATGCGGTGACCTCCCGAGGCCTGCGGCAGGGTCCCTCACCCTGGGCCAGGGAGGCGAAGGCCGCGGGGCAGCCCCTGGCCTGCCACACTGCTGGTGGGTCGTGGGCCATGGCCGCCACTGATGTGAGCACACAGAAGCTTGACACCCACAGCCCGCGTGTTGCCACCAGCCCGGGAGGGGAGCATGCAGCCCGGAGGAGGGCTCCTGGGGCCACAAGGATCCCGGGGGCATTTTCCTCGTTTCCCAGCACAGCCTCTATGGTGACAGGCGGGAGAGTAAACAAGGCTGGGCCCTCCGCCTGTGGCTGTGGGCAGAGGGCAGACAGGTGCATGCCAGGAGGGGCAGCGGGGCCCACAGCGGGGGAGCAGAGCCCACAGAGGCTCACACGTGGCTGTGTGTCTTCACGGGTGAGGCTGGAACCCCTGGGGGGCATGCGGGCAGGGGGGACAGCTCTTTCTGCATTGCATGTGTCCCTGCTGGCCGAGCTCCGTCCCCGGATTCAGTCAGTGACGGGAATGCGGCAGCTCCAGCTCGAGACCCTGGAGGTGGCCCCTTGCAAAGCTGCCGCCGGCGTCTGTCCCGCTCCGGGAAGGCTACCGGTTCACGGTCTTCCTCCTCGGGGCCCCTCCCTGGGTGAGTCAGCTAGGGCTGTGTAACAAATACCACCGGCTAGCAGCTCCCAGCAGACGCTCAGTCCCCCGTTCCGGAGGCCACGTCTGAGATCCGGCGTCGGCAGGGCTCGTCCGCCCCCGGCCTTCTCCCTGGGCCTCCGTGCGCATCTGTGCCCCAGTCTCCTCTTGTGTAAGGACACCAGTCGTACAGGGTCAGGCCCACCCTAAGGACATCATTCTCAGTTAATCCCCTTTGGAAAGGCCCTGATATAGTCACGCTCGGAGGTCCTGGGGTGGGGCTCCCAACATGGGAATCTGGGGGACACAGGACTGGATCCGAGCGCCGGTTCTAGCCCACGTTTGCTGAGAGTGCAGACGGGCGCGGGCCAGTGCCGTCCGGCCACCGCAGGCCCCACGGGCCCAGAGGACGTCAGGCCGGCCACAACCACGGCAGCGTGTCACTGTTCAAATCCATCGACCAAAACATGGAGGTTAAAATCCCTCGTCTTATGACAATGACTCAGAAGATAGAGGCTAATTTGGAGAGAACCACCAGCTCAGAGGGCATGCGAAGGCACTGCTGGTCCTGCCCAGTAAGTGCGTAACCTGACCCACCGGCCCCAGTCCCTCGGGCCAGAGCGGTCGGCCTTGGTCTCTAGGACTGTTCATGTCATGGCCACTGATGCTCATTTCTTCTTGCCCTGCTGACCGCCGGCCCTACAACTTTCCTTTAGACGGTCGTTTTGGTAAAGAAGCCAAGGATCTCTGAGCGGCACGGGGCTCTGATGCGTGCAGGGACAAGAAGGTCCTTGCTCTGGGCGCCAAACGCATGGGCACTCCTCAGAGTTTGGGGACCAGCTAGCGCATGGGCGCCCCTCAGAGTTCGGGGACCAGCCAGC
>NW_022589712.1:2665460-2665825 GCF_004348235.1 Phoca vitulina | reverse complement strand
CCAGCCAGCGCACGGGCGCCCCTCAGAGTTCGGGTCCAGCCAGCACACCGGCGCCCCTCAGAGTTTGGGGACCAGCCAGCGCACGGGCGCCCCTCAGAGTTCGGGGACCAGCCAGCACACGGGCGCCCCTCAGAGTTCGGGTCCAGCCAGCACATGGGCGCCCCTCAGAGTTCGGGGACCAGCCAGCGCACGGGCGCCCCTCAGAGTTCGGGGACCAGCCAGCGCACGGGCGCCCCTCAGAGTTCGGGGACCAGCCAGCGCACGGGCGCCCCTCAGAGTTCGGGTCCAGCCAGCGCACGGGCGCCCCTCAGAGTTCGGGTCCAGCCAGCACATGGGCGCCCCTCAGAGTTTGGGGACCAGCCAGC
>NW_022589712.1:2636506-2665360 GCF_004348235.1 Phoca vitulina | reverse complement strand
GGGCGCCCCTCAGAGTTCGGGGACCAGCCAGCGCACGGGCGCCCCTCAGAGTTCGGGGACCAGCCAGCGCACGGGCGCCCCTCAGAGTTCGGGGACCAGCCAGCGCATGGGCGCCCCTCAGAGTTCGGGTCCAGCCCGCTGTGTGACCAGATACAAGCTGGCCTTCTGAGCGCAAGCCGGTTTAGGCCCGGGACACCCACGGCCGGGATGCCGCCTGACTCTGGGACCGCTGAGAGCTCCCTGCGGTAGTCACACACGCGGGCTGAGGACCTCACCTGTATGTGAGCACGGAGAACACGCCACAACAGCCCCGGCAGACATCCGTCCCCACGTCCCCGGGCATGCTGACAGGCGGGAAACCATCTCTTGAAACGACACACGTGGGCACAGTGCAGATGCATAGGTGGACGGCCGGGTGCGAGCTCACACTGGCTCTGAGGTTAGGGTCCCATGTTGCTGGGGTTCTTGGCCTCAAACACAAGCGAGCTCACCAGGGGCTGGATGTGTGACCCCTCCTGATCCTTGCCACACCCGAGGAGGCACCGACCTTCACCAGGGAACGTGACGAAACGCTCCAGCCGGGCCCTGTCCAGCCTTGCGGCTGGCCTCTGAGACGTTCGGCAGCTTTCCCCCTCTGTTCTCCCAGCTGCTCTGCCCTCCCACCTGTTCCCTGGGCAGGGGAAGGCAGGTGGGGCAGGTGGGACGTTGGTGGAAGAGGCGCAGCTGGTGTGAGAGCGGCGTGGGGGAGCCGGAGGCAGAGCCGGGCCCGTCCGGCCTCACGGGGCCCCCGCCCGGCGCCGTCAGAGCGGCTGGACTTGACCCCGCCGGCTGTCTTCAGCTGCGGGTGGTGGTTGCAAGTACCTCCCGCTTTCCCCGGTTTCTGCAAGAGGTTCGTGCTGGGCGCACGGGGCTCTGCACCCTCTGGCCACCTTCCTGTCCCGACCCCTCTGCAGCCTGGGACTCACCGTGTCCTCACAGTGGACTTCGAGGCCCCATGTCCCCCCCCCCATGAGCACACACGTGCACACACACACACCCGTGACCTCCCCGCACGAACTCCCTCCCTGAGCCCCACACGGGCCCTTCCTCCTCGTCCCCAGACACCCAGCCCCTTCCTTCTTGATTCCTCAGGGCCCTGCCCTCCCGGCACGGCCTCCTCCTGACCGCGCTGACCTCCTCCTGACCGCATCCCTTCACTGTCCCCAAGAGCACACATTGCTCCCCCAGATAACCGAGACTGTCAGTACGTGAGGGCAGCCACCTGCTGTGTTCCTGGCGTGTCCCTCGGGGACAGAGGACAGCATCGCTCACTGGGGACGTGCCGCGAAAGCCTCACTCCTGGCCTTTAGGAGGGAGGGCCATGAGGCTCGTGCCCAGCAGATCCATGACCCAAGTAGTGCACTGGTAGCCAGCAAAGAAGCTGGACCCTCTATACAAGCCCTCCCCTGGCAGGGGGATCTTCCCCCAAAGCGGAGATCTCCCTCCTGCTGTGTGGATCATGATCACATAGAGAGAGAAAGGCCCCACTCCTGGGGAACAGATTCTATTTGCCTTAGAAGAGGTGGGGCCGCCACCTGCCTCCTGTGAGGCGTCCCTGCCTCGCATCCCACAGCTCAGCAAATCACAGAGCACGTCACCTTAAATGGCCCCCACAGCTACAGGGGACGGCAGCCTTTCAGGTCCGTGGGGACACAACAGAGAAGGAATATATGACAGCGTCATTTCTGCAAATCAGCAGATTTGGCTAACCCCATGCTTTTCCTGAAAACATGGGACTTCGAAGCTGCCATTCTTCAGGAGGTGAGGGAAGACCGGCCTGGCGGCCAGGGGATTCTGGAGGGTCTCGCAGGCTAAGGCACGCGATGAGTTCCAGGGGCAGGAACCGCACGAGTCACGGGGAGGATTTGTGCAGGTGCGCGGGGGGCCGTCCGTGCTGCTTCCGAAACCACCGAGCACCTGCCCGTAACCCTCGAAGGGGAGGCCTGCAGAAGATCCCATGTCTGCAGGGGAATCCCACCCCCACCCCCCGTCTCACCCTTGGGGACCGGGAACAGACGACAGCAGGGGGGTGGGGGCAAGGCCCCTCTCTCCTGCCGGACTGGGCGTGTGCTGATGCAACACAGCATCGGGGCCCCACGTAGGGCCCAGGAAGGACCCTGCCCTGGTGCGGAGCCTGGAAGGGAGGGCGTGTGGCAGAGCCCAGAATCACGGTGTTCTTGAGTTTCCAGTTTGTGAGCCCCACAAATTTCCATTTCTTTTGCTCAAGCTAGTTGGATTGGACTTTCTATCACTAGTGGATTCTAACACTTAGACAGTTTGGGATTTTATGCAAAGCCAAACAGATGCACAGATTCCTGGGAATCTGTAGAACAAACAGAATACTCTTCATGACTGTTCGCAGCTCACAGGCTGTGGAGCAAAGAAAATCCTGAAAAGCAGAAGCCAGTCTTCCCATGAGAGAAAGGCCCTGAAGAGGAGAGAGGGGTAATAGCAGGCTGCATGTGTGAGCGTTACGATTTACTACCTTTTCCCCATCTAGTCAAAAAGGCATTAATTCTGTACCGGAGTGTTAAAATTTTAAAAATCTTGCTTTAAAACCTTATCAATGGCTGACGTGCAGTTATTAGAAATTTTGTGAAATCAATGTTTATTCTTTTAAATAAAGACTTTGTTTCCAACCTTTATCCTCCAGAAGGGGCCAGCCTCGCAAGCGGGGCAGTCGGGTGGCCACCCAAGGCCGGCAGCTGAGCATGGCGGCAAGTTCCCACGGGAGAGACGGGCTCCAAGGGGTGTCTGAGCGCCCACGTGGCCATGAGGAAGCAGCACTCGTTACAAAGCCTCAGCTCCAAGAACTGGAGAATAACTCAGAATGAACAGAAATCTTTAGAGAGAGCGAGCTTATTTTATGCGTTCGTAAGATTGTAAGGAGCTGCTGACTTCAAAAGAGGACGTTGGCTGACGAAACGGATGGGTTGTTAAATAATTAAATTAACTCAAGGATGACCGATCCATACACACGAGAAGGTTATCACACGGTGATGCCACAGAAGAGTCTAGGTCTCGGCGATCCCTGCCTTGGGCCGTCCCGCTTTGTCAGACGGAAAGACAGCCTGCAGACCAGTTACAGCCTCCGAGGGGGACGCGGGCTCGAATCCTGCTACACCATGCCTGTCCCCCCACCGTCCCCCCCCGCCACAACCGCCCCAGTTTGGTGTTGGTGGTGGCTCATTTCCTGGTGAGACCTGGACCAGGCGGACGGACGCTCTTGGGGATGCTTTCCCTCCGTGGTCACTGCGGCCCAGGCCCCGGCCTTGCAGTGAGCCTCACGCATTCCACTGGGAGCCCGGACGGTGCTCACAGCCTACTGTCTGTGACACGGCGGGGCCGGGCCACTCGCCATGAGCAGCTTGCAGAAGGCAGAACAAGGTGCTCCCTGGACGTGGGCTCAATGCCATGCTATTCCTGTGTGGAGCCCACGGTTCAGCAAGGGTGGAGGGCCGGCCATCCTGCGGGACTGTCAGAGGGTGGGCCCGAGCATCTTGTTCACGGCGGTGGCCCTGGCACCTGGCCGGCGCCAGGCTCTGGAACGAAATACTCACGGAATGGACGAACCATCATCCTTAGAACAGAGACGCCGTCTCCGGTTATCCGGTGGTACTCACCTGACTTCCTTTGTCCACCTCGAAATGAGCCTCTCACAAATAAAATTTTAATCACGACTTCAGAAAACCAGTCTCTGTAAAGACCCAATAATACACTTAAAAACCTCCACTATATTTTCCAACGTAAGCAGCCTTGATGTTAAGTAGACGCTGTCTCAGTATTTTCTCTCTGCTCACAACCTTCGTGACAGAAAGCGGATCCCTGTGTCTTTCCACTCATTCTTAAAAAGCAGTGTCACCAGTCACATGCACCGTCATCATAGGACATAAATGCGTGCCGCGGGGGGACATATTCCACAATAAGCAGAGACATGAAGTCCAGGTCTGCGGCTTCACTGCTCTGAGAAGATCACGGGGTTTGGGGAGCCACAAGGCTGGCCTAAATGTGTGATCACACCAAGACACCCGACTGGGCCAATCCAAGCACGACATCGCTGTTCTTTCCTGAGGGTCCAGCTGCTTACATATTTTACCCGACCCCTTCTCAATTTCTATGAAGCTCACTGTTACCAATTTCCTTTGAACAGAATTTTTCGTTGATTAAATGGGAAGAGAATCAACAAATGGGCGAATAAGTTATTGAATTATACTTTCTGTAACACTCTGTCCTCTTTCCTTGACGTGGGCTATTCTTTTCCTGCAACCGGTGTTTAACAAACAGTACATGTTTTGTATTAGCAATCTTTACATAACCCTCAATATAAACTGTCCTTAAAAACTCCTCTCCTATCGGTCTTTTAAGTGTCCCTCAAATGTGGTAGAAATCCTTCTCAAGCTTAGGTCTTTAAAACAATATAATTACATTCCCCCCCCATTCCTAGCAAGTCAAAACTTTATTGATTATACTTTTTATTATAAACTAGCTATAGATAATGCTGTTGGACGATTTTTTCTCATCCTATGAACACAAAATGTCCTTCATGTGCACAAAAATCACCATCTTAGGATGCCTGTGTTTCAGTCGGTCAAGCGTCTGCCTTCAGCTCAGGTCATGATCCCAGAGTCCTGGGATCAAGTCCCGCATCGGGCTCCCTGCTCAGCGGGGAGTCTGCTTCTCCCTCTGCCCCTCCCCCTGCTCATGCGCACGCTCTCTAGCTCTCTGACAAATGAATAAATAAAATCTTTTAAAAAAATCACCATCTCTGTTTTATCCTTGTTAAACATTCTTCCACAGCTAACTTTCTAAGGTTACAGTGCGTTGTAAAAACAAAAAACACATCAGTTCTGATGAGCTTAATAAAAACTCACATCGCAGTTCAGAAGTGCATCCAGAAGGAAACGGAACAACCATTGTCATGAGAGCTTATCACCGCGAGAAACGCACTGCACCTGCTACGCATTCAGGCTGTTGATGACGGAGTTACTGTTATTACATGCAATATGCTTGATAAACAGTCATCAGCGTCTATGAAGCTGGGAGAACACACGGAACTGAGCTGCCCATGGGCTCTGGGGTCAACACCCAAAAGCCCTGGGATCCACTACCCGAACGCACGCACTTACCACACACCTACTAATCCAACACCATGGCGAGCAACCCAAATTCTGGACGGTGCCTTTGCTCGGGCCGTGATTCCTCTGCAGTGCTCTCTCGTGCCAGCTCCCCGCTGACCAGGCCCCCAGCCATACAGGGTCTCCGCCCCCTCGCACGGCTCAGGGTGCAGGCGGCCTCCCGCCCCGCCGCCCCGGGGCGGCTTCGTTACCACCACCCGCGTCAGAGCTGTCACCTGCCGCGGTTCCTCAGCCACGGGGACGTGGTCTCAACGGTCTTATTCCACACAACATGTATGCTGAATGTTTCAGAAACAACGGGCAGGATTTCACAGAACAGGCTGGATTACTCTTCAGGGATGGCAAGGCCAGGGGGCAGGAGACAGCTACCAACTGGGAAGACAGCCTGTGACTCACATCCCCAAGAGGGAGGGGCACAGCCGACATGCAGGGCCACCCGGGGACACCCGGTCAGTCAGGGGGCAGAGGGAACAGGGGACCTTTACTGAGGTTTCCACGGGGAGGAACAGGTGAGGTAGGGTCAGCAGGCTCAGGACTGGCTCGTTTGAAAAATTTCAGTGGGCTCTGGGATGTCGGGCTACCCACAGTTATCTGGTCCCTGCTCTGGGGTGATGAGGGCGGGGGGCTAGCTGTCTGGTCCCTGCTCTGGGGCGATGAGGGCGGGGGGCTAGCTGTCTGGTCCCTGCTCGGGGGCGATGAGGGCGGGGGGCTAGCTGTCTGGTCCCTGCTCGGGGGCGATGAGGGCGGGGGCCTAGCTGTCTGGTCACTGCTCTGGGGCGATGAGGGCAGGGGGCTAGTGGCCCAGAGTGGGAGAGCCCCACAGAGGGGGTTGGCTTGCATGGGAAAGGCACACTCCCAGGGAGTTGTTTGCTGTCTCTAGGACCTGGCTCACCGTGGGAGGGGCAGCCTCTCTGGGGTCAGCAAAGCCCCAGATGTCAGAGTGTCATATACGGAAGATAAAGAACGGTTAACACAGGTGGGTAGGGGTCACTATCCCAGTTCTCTGGGGGCGGTGCTGACCCATGACACATCTTCCCATCACGGTATAAAGAAAAGGGCTCAGTGGAGCTCGGAAGGGCCGCACTCTGCCACGCACTCTCTGCGTGATCGTGGCCATTGTGACGTTTGGGACCCTCAGTGTCCTTGTCTAGAAAATAAGTAGTGGGCTGTGTGATTTCTAAGACCCCTTCTAGTGCCCAAAATTTATGAGCCCCTCCTCATAACCCGCAGCACAGAAACTCTGTATTCCTATCCTTGTCAAGGAACCCAAACTCAGGACCACAGCATCCTAACGAAATGCACGGACTCCCTCCCCAAAGTTCCAGCAGCATCTGAGGGTCTGATGTCCACGCATTATGTCCATGTGGCTTCCTACGTTCCTGATGATGTCAGATCTGCAGACAGCTGTTTGCCTGGACCGCAGAGGGCCGACCTCTGAGAGAAGTGCTTTTCTGCTTTGTCTCTGGGTCTTACCCCCTGAGCCTACAATTCAGGGCATTACAGAAAACATTATTAAGAAATGCTGTGCACTCAGCAGAAGACATTGTTCACCACGTTTCCCGTGCTGCCCTCTCTATGAAGGCCTCTGGGCTCAGGGACAAAGAGATCACCTGAACGCCTGGTTTGGGGGTTTTGTTTGTTTTCGCTCAGGCTGTGTGCGTCCCACTCCTCGGGGAGCCAGCAGTCTGAGAAGGACACCCACGGCGCGACGTCTATAAGCGTGTGGCACCTGCTGACCGCCATTTGGGGCAGTCACCTCACGCCGAGCTTCAGATTTTTTCTACCTTATTTCCTTCCCCTCCACATGCACTTACTTATTTTTTAATCTCATATTGATTATAACTGTTAACTCTATTGATGTCTTTGGGGAGAGGAGGGGTCCCACCGAGGACATGCTCCTGGAAACGCAGGATTCACGCAGATGGCATTAACAGCTAACATCGGGAACAGTGCCAACGGCAGTGGGCTGGCGGGGTGGGGGAGGGGACGCAGGTCCAGGGTTAACTTGTGCGTGTAGATTCCTCTCCGCTTCTACATGGCGGCCATGCCCCTTGTCTCCTTAATGTCTCAGTTTACTTAAGCTCAAAAGTGACGGAAACAGCTTTTATTCACCTTAAAAAATCACTAAAGGGGCGCCTGGGTGGCTCAGTCAGTTAAGCGACTGCCTTCGGCTCAGGTCATGATCCTGGAGTCCCGGGATCGAGTCCCGCATCGGGCTCCCTGCTCAGTGGGGAGTCTGCTTCTCCCTCTGACCCTCCTCCCTCTCGTGCTGTCTCTCATTCTCTCTCTCGCAAATAAATAAAATCTTTAAAAAAAAAAAAAATCACTAAAAATAGTATTTCAGGAGTGATTTTGAAGTGAAACGTAAGTTTACCTTCAAATTATATTTTCATGCATTAAGATCTACCAATAACATTTTTATTAACCACATCTGCATATAAAAAGCATACATCCATTTAGAGATATTTACTAAAGAGAAACAAGAGAAATCAGAACATCTCTTGTCTAACATAAAAAAATATATATATGAATTTGGAAAATCACAGGTTTTCTCAAAAAAGCATTGACTCACAAATCCCATACCCATGTTGGTATGCTGGTGATTTTTAAAACCCTGTATTTCATAACCATCCCCCCCAAAAGGGATACAACTCAAAGCACGTTTTCTAGCAAATCGGACAGACAGAGTGTAGCTGCCTCTCAGCCTGGCTTGGACCGTAATGTGACGCATGCTCACTGCACGGGACTAGAACACGTCTGAGTTACGCCGGCCTGACAAACTGGTGAGTGCTGGGGGCAGGAGCAGTGGGGACTATGTGTTCCCTGGGCAGTCTCAGTCCGGGAAGATGAGAGTGCTCTGCAGATGGGCAGTGGGGGCGGCCGCACAGCTAAGTGCAGGCACCTAATGCCCCTGAGCGGGTCCCTCGAAAATGATGAAAATGGTAAATGAAAATGGCAAATTTTGAAAATGGCGAATTTTTACGTGATGTTTATTTTACTACAATAGAAAAGTTTTTTAAAAAGGAAAAAAAATGTAAGGGCAGACTGCTGAATCTGAATCTCTTCTAAAACGTCAGGTTTCAGTAACAGTTTCAATAAACGTCAACTTTGTCGTATTTCGTTCCCTTTGCCTCTAACATTGCGGACCCACGAGTGAGTGACCCGACCTCCCTCACTGTGCAAATGCACTCGAGAGTAATACACGGCATCCATCCGGGCTGGAGCAGCCCTGAGAACCAAGGCGAGTGCAAACGAGGACCTGCTCTCTGTCCCCGCCCCTGACCTGTGCCTGGGGCGCAGACAGGGATGACAGCCTCCCTCTCCCCAGGGAAGAGCTCTGACCTCAGGCCTCGCTGGTGGAGGTCAAGGACAGCAGGACTCTCCCAGGAGCAAACTGTCAGAACTCCCCCCAGGACTCCCCATGCAAGCGCCCGGTCGCCCCCTTACCTTCCTGAGAAAGAGTTTGTGCAGTTTCTTGTGCGGCAACCTGATCATCATTTACCGGCAGGAACCCAGGGGCCGGTCCACAGGGCGTCTGAGCCATTGTGCACGCTGCCCCTGCCGCTGTCAGCTCCCCGCAGCCACCCCTGCTGCTCTTCCCGCCCTCCGCCTCGCCCCTCCGCCCCTCCGCCCCTCCGAGGCAGCTCGGACCTCCTGCCACTGGGTGGAAGCTCACTCCCTCCTGCCGGGCGCACTGGGCACACTGGGGTGGGCTGTTCCGGCGGAGGCGAGCAGAGCCTGGCCAGCTCCCAAGTGAACGGGGAAAGCGGGAGAGGAATCGCCTGGAGCCTGTCCATCCCTCCTGCTCCACATGCGAGCTCGCTGACTCTGCGGAGTCCTAACAGCCTTTCACACAACATCTGGCGGCCGAATCCATCAAAGCAGGAGCTTCGCGGGGAAGAAGTCCAACGTTCCAAAGTGTCGGACACACGGCAGGGGGCAGGCGGGGAGACCCCTCCCTGCCGCCCGCCCTCCAGCCCCAGAGCACTGCCACACTACGAGGAGACCCCGGCAGGACAGGGGTAGGTAAAAACGGTGGCTTCTTGTTTTAGGTGGCACCGGGTCAACTAATGGACACGGATTAGGCAAGGATTGCATTACTCACTGTCTTACCCTTTGACTAGCACCTCCGCCACATGCACGCACACGCACACGCGCTTTCCATCTTCAACTAAACACTCTCACAGGCTAACTGGGAGTGGGGCCTTCCTGGTGAAAACGGAGCGCCCATGTTTCCTGCAGAACAACCAGCCTCTGCAGCCGTCACTTGCATGAGCCTTATCTCGCCGTGCCAGAAACGTGTGAGGTTTCGCATGAAACCCGTGAGCCAGAAGTGAGGTCAGGGTCGCACCTACGACACTGGTGTTTTTAAAGCTTCTTGTGAGTGCATAAATCGGCTCCTCCTCTGAAGACCTAAAGACGCAGCACAAAAAACTACCAACCAACAATCAGCTTTTGGGTGACAGATAACAGAAGTCACGGTTGCGGGTGCAGGTGTGGAAATAAACTGGTATAAAAATGTAGGTTATAAAAAGAAGGACTCCAAGACAAAGAAGAAATTGAAGATGAAAGGGACAGAAACTGCCTTGATATTGGGTGGCCCAGTCCATCCCTTCCTTACACCAATACGTTCAAGGAGATGTCTTTCCCAATCAAATGAAACTGGTTGTATAATTGTCCGCTCTCAAGTGGTTGCTGTCCCAGGAAATCTGTTCCAACCAAACATCTTTTCACTCATTCCATTGCCTCTGGAGCACATCCGCTAAATGTTCCTTTCCTCGAATGGCAGAACAGACTCACACACGTCATCCCTGTCCATGTCCCATTAGTGTGCACACATATGCACATCTCAGACTCGCACACGTTCATCCCTGTCCATGTCCTATCTGTGCACACACACACACACATCTCAGACTTGCACATGTTCATGTTCATCCCTGTCCGTGTCCTATTTGTGCGCGCACACACACACACACACACATCTCAGACTCACACATGTTCATCCCTGTCCATGTCCTATCTGTGCACACACACACACACAGATCTCAGACTTGCACATGTTCATCCTGGCCGTGTCCTATTTGTGCGCACACACACACACACACACCCATCTCAGAGGTCATATAAGAGCTTCAGGAAGAGCAATGACCAGGTCAGCCCTTCAGAGGGGCTTAATTCTAAGGCAGAATTTTTATTCATCCTACCTCCCGTTGGAAAGACTTTGTTAGGAACCTAGACTACAGGATTTTCAGAATATGTGCCATACATCTGCTGTTTTGCACCCATCTTTTTCTATTCTGGAGCCACTACACTTAGTCCATTCTGAGCAGAATGGTCGCACCCCTGAGCTTATTTGAGAATAAAGC
This sequence comes from Phoca vitulina, assembly GCF_004348235.1. Taxonomy (NCBI): domain Eukaryota; kingdom Metazoa; phylum Chordata; class Mammalia; order Carnivora; family Phocidae; genus Phoca; species Phoca vitulina. Next base: position 2,654,820 of record NW_022589712.1, on the reverse strand, counting down.
ACAGTTTGTTCATAGGCAAAAGTATGGCAGTAGAGAAAAGTGCCCCCATCTTAAAAAAAAAAAAAAAACCTCTCTATTCCATTTTGCTACTGAAAGCTGGCACAAAATACTAACATCGGGAAATTACTAGAAGTGAGTGTTCTCCCTGTTCTCACCAATTTCTTATCTCTTCCTTCGTTTGGGCCCAGATAGTCCCTGCACAATTCAGTCTGGAATTCTTAAAGCATTGGAAGCTGAAAACACATTCTAGTTCCATGCCTTTCCCCTAAAAGAGAAGTTCACGCAGCGTCAAGCCCTACTCCACGGTGTTTCAGAGGGTTGAAGGAGGACCGTATAAAACATTCTCCTTAAAACCTGGGCTCCTGTGATCCTTCCTGGAGATTTCAATTATTTCAATCATCCTCTGCTTTAGCAAAAGAATATTGTATCCAGACTAGACTGAAACTTAGAATTTTTTACTGAATTTTTGCTGGTGGAGAGAGGGTTGTTGAGGTTCCAATATTATCACCACTGCAGGGAATACACACAGAAAGTTTATTTTCTCTATCTGCAACGGATGCAACCCCTTGAAAACGAAGCTTCTCTCACGCGGGACGGTTCCCAACAGAGCTGACACGAGCATTGCCTGAGGGGGTGGCTCTTCGGAGAGAGGAGAGTGGGCTCATCTGGGGTCACAGCTGCTTTGATTATTTTCCAGGAAGAATAAAATTAAAGGCTTCAACATCTACTTCTAAGGGCGTATCTATCTGGTCTCCTATAAGAGAAGAAATCCCCAGGGTTAAACAGGAAGCATCTCAGCAGAATCACGGATAACGCTCAGCAGAGCTCCCGGCTGACGCAAGGGCAATGCACCTGCTCCGGGCGGAGACGCCGAGCCCGCTCTGGCTGCAGACGGTGAGGGGCGCGAGGCCGCTGCCTTCCCTGGGAAATGGGCCGGCTCAGGTTAACGTGCAATGCAGAAAACTTGGAAAGAAGCTCAGCCAAAAATGTCATCTTTTCTGCACCCCACGTTTCGCTGGAATCATTTGAAACAGTGTGCTGACAATTCTCGCTCCCTGTCTTCCCCTGGTGGCAGTGTGTGTGAGCACAGAGGGAGCAAGGCGGGAGGAATGGGGAGCCGCGGGTCTGGACAGTCCGGACCTCAAATCATCAGGCTGGCTGTAACGTGTGCTGATGTGTCCCAACTGCAATTCAACTCAAACTCCCGTAAGGATGAAAGAGTAGTTATCCAAGACTTACTGCTTTTGAAAATGCATTAGCAAAACAGATCAAGTCTTTGGTCTCTAGCTAAACAGCAGTCGTGGTAAATCTAGCAGCTTGGCGTTAACGACCTTTCCTTTCTAATGGAATTTAATTGCAGGTATATGTGAGCACGTGAACTGAATGTTGTCATGGTGACAGACAAGAAATTGCCTTTAATGCCGTGGTAGATCTCCATGACAATCCTGGCATATTCATCTTCCAAATACATTTTCAAAAGATATAATTTTGAAAAACAGCTCTCCCCGTGCATTGGCCACTGCTTTAAAGAGACTGCTATTGCTGTCACATTGGGTATCCGTCCTCCAGCTTGCACAGTTATGCCCAAGAAATAAACCCCCGCCACCACAGAAAGCATCCGTTCACGCTCCCATCAGACACGGTAACGTTGACCTCAGGGCCTCGGTGCGGGTCTTCCCCTGTAAGACCTAGTACAGGTGTCCCATTTCTCGGGGCCTCACAGAATCAGACCGACCAGCCCAGACCTGGTCCAAGAAGGCAGGCTGTGATTTTTCATTCACCCTTTCTTATAAGAGCAGTTGTGATGGAACTGAGGGCACCAGACTGGATCATAATGGGGCAGAGAGGGAAGGAGAGAAGACGAGGCACTCCCGGGAGGTTTAGATGGGAGGAGAGCCAGCCCACGACTAGCAGGTGCATGGGTCAGGAGGGGGTTGTACGTTGCCCACGTGGGGGCTGTGAGTCTCCAGCAGAATGGGAGCTAAAGTGTTAGCATTCTCTGAGAAATGAAGTGGAAACCCTTCGTCATGAATGGGCAGCTTCTAATAACATGAGGGAAAGTGTTTGTAAAAGGAATCTGGAGACCAACAGCAACAGACATCTTTACCTTTATAAATGCATGAAATGTTTACGTGACACACATTTATATATTTATACATGCACATCCATGTAGGTCCAAACATATATGAAAGAAAAACAAAGTACTTAAAAGATCTGACCGTTCATCTTTAATTCCATGCAGTCCAGAGGCCCAGCAGGTAACATGGCCGGGGTCAAGGTCATAGTTACCAAGTAGCTAAGTGGGGAAAGGGTAGGACGCTAGCCCAGCTCCATGGGCTTCTAGTCTGGTCCTTTCTTATGCTTTCTGAGAATGTGGACAACTCCTCAGGCGGAAAAAACAGTAGGAGCAACTGTGGGCCTGACATCATAAGGACCATAAAATCTCCAGACAAATAAGTAGATTTTCTGAAGCTGTGCTGCATAGAAAACCCAGGGCGGGAGAAGCTCAGCGTTGCGGGGGCTGCTATTCCACAGGTGCCCCCGTAAGGCCGGGCTCCGTCGAGCAGGGCCTTCTCCAGGACCTCAGCGACCATCTGCGGCCCTGAGCTCGCAGCCAGCCCCTCCCCCCACCACTCCCAGCTCGGACACTTTGCAGAGCCGTGGAGTCGACGCGGCCGGTTCCCCAGTGCACCCATACCTCGGCGCAGAGGCTTAAATAAGTTGCACCATCATAAAAAATAATAGCTTTATATACCCTTTAATAGATCATAAAAGATAGCCATAATTTCCTGTAGCTCTTTTTTCCCCCCAAGACCATAATTTAGAAAACGCTGCCTAAACTGAAACTCAGGATGTAAGATGTAGAGCCGGCATTTATAAAAGAATTTAAAGAGCATCCTACTCGTCTGAAAGACAAGAAGCTGAGCCTCCCCCTTCAGCTGCATGACTCTGAGCAACTTACTGCATTTCCCCCTGACCTCCACTTCCTCCTCTGGAAAATGCAGGAAGAGGAAAGGAACAGTCGCCACGCAAAGCTGCCGGGGACAGTGGCAGGTGCTCGGTGACGAGCAGTCCTTCTGCTGACACCGCCCCCCACATCTGCCACAGAGAGCTTCCTGCTTCTCCACGTTCACCTGAGGTCAATATCTTGATGGCTATGATTACAACAGGAGGAAGTCACAAGGCGAATTACAAATTCAAACAAAGTTCCCTTTGGGTTGCTTGGATCCATAATTACGAGAGCAACCTCTTTTAGGCTGCATTAGTAAATTGCAATGACTTGTCAGTTAACTGAATTGAGTTCTTTTGTGCTGTTTGTCACTAAATGTCATGAAATGTCACCTAAAATGGGTGAAATCACCTAAGATATTAGAGTTTTCCATATGTCACTAAACCCAAGACATCTGTAATACATCACCACCCAACGATTATAGTCATTTTAATACTTTTAGGATGGGTTGAGCCTTAGCTAATTAGTTTTTTTCAAATATAATTATTTTATAAGGAGTATAGAATTCTTGGAAAACTATAGAAAAGTATGACAAAAAAATCACCTGTGATCCTAGAACTTAATAAAAAGCCTTGGGACTTTTTTGGTGTTTTGCTTTGTTTTTCTATAAATCTTGTCCGGTTTTGGTTAGGAAATGGGCTATAGCTGAATATGCTAAAATTCGGGGTTCAACGTTTTCCCCTAAACTTAATGTTTGGTTTTTCTCCAGCTATCCTAAAGGGAAAGTTAAAAGTATGACCTTGATCCAAGGATGTTCCTAGCACAAAACTGGCCCCTAAATGCTTTCCAGGGTTTCTGCTGAAGGCTACACACACGTGGAGGGACCATCCAGTGATTAAATGCGGAAATGAGACTGTGTCTTTGTCTCTTTCCTGATGACTCAAGGAGGGAATGAAACACCCACAGAGGTTGCAGATGCACTCCTTCTTGGTCGCGGCTCGCTCAGCTACCACCACTGTTCTGGACCCTTCCCTGGGCCCCCACCTGTGCCATGGAGATGCGAGACCCAGCTCTGTGGCCCACCGCAGTGCTAACGCACCTTCCCCACCACCTGACCTGGTACCCCTCCGCGCCCTGTCTTCCGTCCGAGGACTGCGAGGTGAGGCCCCACTGGCGTCCCCAGCATGTCGCTGGGCTGGGCATGGATGAAGATGCTTTAACCCGGGGCCCAGCTAGCAAGGAGGCTCAGCTCCTCTGCACGAGGAGCCAGCTCTGTGATAGGATTTTACCCCTGAGAACAGAGTGAAAACCAGAGCCCTGCACCTACACCCCACGCGTCACCCATCTCGTCACATCCCCTCCCACCTCCCACTGTCGCACCATCAAGAAGCACAAGTCCTATGCTTCACGGCTCAAACAGGCAGGGAAAGATTTGGTGAAAAAGACAAACAGGAAAATCCACCTGATTCGGAAGTTACAGGGCTCAGAATCAATTTGGTCCAGGATGAGAAAGATTAAAGCTTCATTCGAAGAAAGCAAAACGGAAAGGAGAACTGAGCACACCTTTCCGTCCCGGGACCCTAACTGAACGCGCGTCTGTGATGCAGGCTGGGGCCACACACATGTGAGCCTCCACGCGGGGCTCCGCTCACCCAGAATTTGCAAGAAGCAGCGGCATTAGCATTGGACGGATACTTGTTGAGACTCATGTCCCAGGAATGTCAGCACTTCAACTCTGTTTCCTTTCACAGGATTAAGTTTGAGTTACTATGTTAGTTTCTTTGCTTATTGAGGTATCTGGCAAAAGAACAGGTTTTTCACAGATTATTAAGAATTAAAACAACACACGCACACCCCCTGATGTCAGGCAGGCCGTGTGCAAGCTCGTATCAGGCACGTCACACGCTCCCCCGGCCTGGGCGCAAGGCTTCAAGCAGCTCCCCATCCTGTCCCCAGAGCCAGGCAGCCTGCGACTGTCTCCCCTTGTTGGCACAACCCTGGCCTCCAGCATTGCTCTGTGACGATCAGGACGGCCACGCTCCCTGGCTCCAGGTGGCAGGAAATCTGAGGGAACATCTGCTTGTTCTTGGTTACACCCCCCCCCCAGATCAACAGGTGGCTGAATGATGCAGCCCCGTGGAGGGGGCGTGCGTGTTCCGCAGGAAGACAGGAAGAGAGGTGGGACCAGAACGGCCCTCGAGGGGCAGAAACGGCTCCGCGCAGCGACCCCTCTCTTCTGCTGGCGCTGTGGCAAAAGGAAACGTCCCTCCCTTGGCATTGGAACCTCCTTTGTCTCCTTTGAACATCTCCTTTTATAAAATCAAATACATAAAGAGTGAAGCCATAATAGAGAAAGGGGAAACGCCAAGAGCTGCTAAACTGGAGACGACTTGCGGGTTGAGCAGGTGAAACACACGAAGTCGGCCCCTTGCTGCGCCTGCCGGATCAGCACGTCCAGGACACGCCTGGGAAAACACGTAGGGTCTCTCCCCAGAGCTGTGGGAGCACCTGCTTGCAGCCCCACAGCCAGATCTGCGTTAGGATTTGGAACAGGAGACCCCAGGAGCCTCCTGCGGTCGAACTACCTGTCGAACGCGAACTTTTGCAGAGAGGAAGAGGAGAGCAGACACAAAGGTCAACTCCTAACTCAAAGATCTCATCGCCCTGCTCAGACTTCCAGCGTGCTCCCTGGTGATGCTGCGTGAGCTCGGATCGGTGTGTGTTTATCCTGAATCTGAAAACGTGGCCAAGCCCTCGGGGGGTCAGGCTGGCCGCGGGCACCGCAGCGGGGCTCCCAGGGCCCTCCCAGAGCCTTGAGCTAGATGTGAGCCGCAAGCACGCAATGGTTCTTCTCAGAAATGTTCCCGACTCTGACCGTGGCTCTTACTGCAACACGCATGGAGGGCTGGTTATTGGGAACGACGCACGCGTGACACGCACCCGCATGGCTTCCATCACCCACCAGCTACGTTCTTGTCAATCTGCCTACGTCGGTTTCTCGGGCCAAAAGAAGAGAACCACATGCAGTATGGAATCTTCATGCTTGCTCTCCAGGGCGAGTCCAAGTGTGGAGTGTGACAACAGGCAGAATAACGGGACTTTTTATCTCTCCGTGAGATGCAGCTCCTCACGGACCTCACCACAGAGAGCCAGATAGAGCTCTGATAAGAATCACCAACGAGAGCTGACCTGTTTTTTTCTTGAACAGGTTATAAACTAGACTGCAAAGATGTTATGAGAAGAGAAGGGCCATTCCCACCCACCACGACATGCCTTGTTTCTGAATGTCTTTACATGAGGCTGCAAAGCAAACGACTCTTCAGACACCTGTCTAATCACTTAACCAAAGTAACCAGAACCACGCTGAGATGTCACAGACCATAAATCATCATCACCGAGCTTCAGTTCCACTGACACGATGTTTATGTCTAATAAGGAAGATCTAATTCACACAACATAATGGTACAGAGAACCTTTTCTTCGACCAAGTTCTTTGCGTTGAGCTACTTATAAAAATCTACTGGATGCAGACAGGAGTACCGTAAGTATGCTAAAAGCGCAACAGGAGACTTCAGTGCTGAGTTCGTTCACTCAAATGCGAGACTGACCACTCGCGGAAGCGTCTTCTCTTGCTCCTGGAATTGGCCGGACTCTCTATTGTCCCCTGGGACTTGTAGACCCATTGAGGAGCTGCTGAGAAGCCCATCACTTCTCTGCGCTGCTTCCCAACCTGCACATGCAACGGGGCAGCCCACCACCTCAACAAGGCCAGGGAAGCAGGGCCCTCAGAAAGCTGCCAGATGCCTAGTGGGGGGGCTTCATATGTATTTTGTTTAGTATGAGCCAGAATGAAGTCTGATGCATTCATGTAAATTACATCAGCCTGACCAACACCCAGGTTTCAAATGACCTGTTGGCACCTGTAAGGACCAGGCCCATTGCTCCCGCCTTGCCCGCTGGGAATATTTGCCCCGATGAATACGGATGTCATGGCTTTGCCTGGACACGTAGCGTTCTTACTTAGCGGTTTCCAGGGAGTCAGGAAAAGTAAAACACCCATAAAACCACTTTACCAAACTTCTTATTTACGATGTTACTATTCAAACCACATAGCTGCTCAAAACACTGCAGGAAATCTACCTTCATCTAAAACGACCCATTTTAGGCCTAATTCCTAGACAAGCTTCTGATGAGACCTGACCTCCACATGCAGTCCGTACGGTCCCACAGCTCCCGGCAGACCCAGCACGGGGCCAGCCCCCACCCCAGCGTCACCTCGTTCTGAGGGCTCCCTTGTTGTTGTGACTCCCGGCTTATTTTGAAGGCACATGGTAGAGTTTGAAAAGGAATAATGCACATGGAATCATATATATGATGTCCCCAGCGACCCACAGATTCAGAACAGAACCCACCATCTTCAGAGAAAGCAGGAGACTGTCCCAGCTGCGCACACAAGGCAGACCCCTGCTGCACAAAGACGTTATCGCACCAGTCCAGGCGTTTCATCACTAAGCCCGGAACGTCAGATAATGGAAACTTCACTGTGCGGGATCCCCCCTCTAAGAGCACACCACGGCCGGCTCCGCTGGACTGAGCAGGGTCAGGTAACGCAAGAAACTGAAAGACCACTTCGCGCTCAACACTCTTTTAAACCTGGAACTCATATTCTCAGGAGAAACACAAGCCAACTCGAACAGGTCTTACCTCCACGGACGCAGCTGACTTTGTCTCAGGCAAGGTCGAGTCCCATTTGCCCTGCTGAAGCAGAAAGGGAAGAAAAAGTCCTGTAAGTCACAGGATGGCATTTACGGCGAACAGCTGTGCTGGTGAGCGCAAGTAGACACTCACCAAGCCTGGGCGTTTTTTGCTCCTAAACATTAATTTCCACATGGTTCTAAAGAATTGGGGGAGTTTCTCGAGCTTTCAGGAAGGCTTGAAGTAAACAGCAGAAGAAGGGAACTTGCAAACTTTTGTGCAACTTTTACAATTCAGCCAAAGGAAGTGATGATGTTCCCATTACCAACCTCAAAACTCAACCCCAAAAAAAGCCAAAAAAAGAAAAACACAGAAAAAACCAAAAACAAAAAGTCACTCGTCTCACGTCCAGACACGTATTTAATTAGCAGGGGCTATCACTAACGGAACCGGACAGACGTCCTAAGGCGACTTGTCAGCTCCTGGTTCCCTGGGAGGCAATCATTCTGGCTATAGGACCACGAGGGTCTGGGGTCTGCGCACACAGCTCGTGACAGCCTGGCCTGCTTCCATCGTGGGGTTCAAGCCAGAAACATGCTTCCAGCATCCCTGCCTCTCCCCAAGCCGCTCTCGGGCTACAGTAAGACCCTGAGTAGCCTGAAGAGTTTACTTAGCAATGTGCTTTTAGGAATTTGGGAACAGAAAGCAAGGCTGGTCTTGTTTCTGCACCCCCCAAACTGCAGGGCTCAGTTTCCCTTTTCTGTTTTATTCCGTCACCTCCCTTCTGTTCCCTGCTCCTTGGCTCATACTTGCTACAAAATAAGAGATGGAAAGAAACCAAACTTTAAAGGAATCTCTTGCACCCCTCGCTAGCAACCGTGGCTCACGACCATGCGGGGATGTGCACCCATGTCACGGACCACAGAAAGGCCCAGAGATCCCGCTGCAAGAGAATTCTGCACTGGTGGGTATGATTTTCCTCAACTTCAACCTACACCATCACTGTCTTCCCACAGAACTGGTAAAGGCCGGCGTATCTTCAGTATCCTTAATTTCTTCACATCCCTGACTCTCCATGTTCGGTGCACATTAGAAACATCTGAAGCTTTTTTTAAAAAAAGATTTTATTTATTTATTTATGTTAGAGACAGAGAGAGAGAGAGAGTGGGGAGGGCAGAGGGAATCTCAAGCAGAAGCCAAACCCAGCGCAGAGCCCGACGCGGGGCTCGATCCCACGACCCTGAGGTCATGACCTGAGCCAAAATCATGAGTCAGTCGCTTGAGGGACTGTACCACCCAGGTGCCCCAAGACACCTGGAGCTTAGCACACCCCCAGACGAAATCAATCAGGAGTGCAGGGACAGAATCCTGGCACATTAGGGCTGCCCGTGCTTACCAGGTGATGCTAACGTGCGGTCAGGGTTGAGCATCCTCGCTCTCCTGTCCCTTAGTCCCCGTCTCTTGTCCCCCAGCTGGACGGTATTAAATAGCGCGCACACACACGTTCTGTGACCTGTTTGTGCAGCTTGTACGGCAGCTGGGGCTGCAAAGGGTGTGTGTGGCAAACACCGTGGGTCTCCTCCTCAGCAGCCTGTCTTCCTTCATGGTGAAAGTACCTTTCCTTCTACGGGGAATGAATCCCGTGAAGCGCAGGAGAGCATGACCCTGCCGTGATCACCCATCGCCATGGGCAGGGCCGTGACAAGGGCCTGGTTGCTCTCCGGGCACAGTGTCTGCTCCGAGATGGGCATGCACCCCACAACAGGTGAGGCCTGCCCAGGGCTCCAGGAGAGCCACCGGCCCAGCCTGTCCTGGTGGCCAGCTTTGCAGACGCTCTGAGTCTGGAGTTTGTGCTTGGTGCACCTAGGAAACGTGCCTGCCTGGGCATGGAGGGGACGTGGTGTTAGGACCTTTGTGTTCAAATCCGCCAGAAGCCATATCTTTTTCAACCATAGGGGCTGATAAACTGCCCATCTTGCTTGCGCCAGTTTGATGTGGTTTCTGTAACTTGAAAACGAGTGTGAGGCCTAATGCAACGTCAATGATGTGTTTACAGATAAAGTCCCCAAAGTGCCATAGAATCACACAATCATCCATTGTCTGATCCAACCCCACGACCAACCCACCAACTGGTCACCTTCTCCTGGCGGGGGGGGGCCCGCACCACACATGGTGCCCACACCCAGGCTGTCTTGAAGCCCCTGAGGCTGAGAGTACAGGGTGTTCAATACTTGGGGGCTCTCCCTGAAAACTCGAGATGCTGAATTTGCATATTCTCTCATTCACAGTCATGAGTTTCTTTCCCCTTCATTCTCTGGAACCCCCCCTTTACCAATAGGAGTCAGTGAAGTAAGCGGGGGCATCAGGCTCAACAGAAGTGAAATGCTGGTCCACCAACCATCTGGCAGCCACGTGACCCCGCAGACCCCTTCACATCTCTGCTGCCTCCTAACAGTTCTCCATTCCCTGGACTTCATGGTCAGCTGCCAGGCTCAGCTCCTGAGCCAAATGTGGGGGGCGGGGAGCAGGGGGGTCTTTCAAGACCTACAGTGCTGACCCCCATCCTCCCTACTCCATTCCACTCCCGGATGAGCAGAGAGGACTTCCCTGCAGGTCCCACTTTCCTCCCTGGGAGCACCTGTGATTATGACAGGTGGGGAAGGAGACAGAAGACAGGTGGAGGGGAGGGGGGTGGGCCGGGAGGACGCTGCCTCGGGTTTCCATCGCTAGAGGAGTCAGGCCTGTCCTCCCTCTTCCCGTTACATCCCCGTGACTGCGTTCTTGTCAAAATGCATCTAGCATGAATTCAATAGCATCACGGCCGGCTCCCCAGGGAAAAACTAAAGTGACGAGGGTATGAAGCACTTCACACAAACGGATGGGACTCCAGGTGTATTCCACGAAGAGGAAACTCCTCAGACTTGTTTGTGGAAAATAAATGAACAGGGGCAACTATGTTTGTGCTTTGTTAACTTGAAAGAAAATATCAAAAATATCTAGACAAAGTATCAATAACCATTCTGGAAACAATATGGCTGAATATTTTTGTAAAGCTCTAGAAAGCAGTCGTGTGCCCCGGGACAAGTGAGGGGCACCCACTGGAGTGTGTACGGCATTTGGAATGTCTAGTCTGGACGGCCAAGCGTTGTGACTCTGTGGGTCTGTGGAGATTGGGCTTTCAGTGGATGAGAGCGGACAACCCAACTTTATAACGCAAAGGGGTCTGGCTCGCTCCCAGCGCCCCTGTTTACTGGACAGGAGAGTACCTCGCAGACTTTGTGCACCGTCCTCCAAAGCCACACTTGGCCAGGTACCAGGTGACAGAGTGAATACGCGCTGTTACTTCCTCAGTGAAATCAGTACGTGGGATGCTGAGAAAGCTCAGCACTTTAAGCCCTGATTTGCCTGGAATGTTACTGCAGAACTGACCTTGTGGTCCTGGGCGGACTGGCTCCCGGGGGCAGGGCGGGGGCGCTGTCAGCAGGTGCAGCAGCGGGGAGGCCGGGCTCAGGCTCCTGGTTGTCTCCCGCCACCAGATGCTGGGCAAGTGACTTAGCCAGGTGGCCTCGGTTTCCCCATTTGCACAGTTGGGGCGGCACCTGGCTTCTGGGGGAGGTGGGAGAAAGGAGCAACACGCTTTAGACGCCGGGCACGCGGCAGCCTGTCAGCGCTGGCCACGAGGAGGCAGGAAGGCGATCCCCAAGCCCGAGTGGCTTAGCCGGCCTCAGAGACATCTCGCCCCTCGGATGCTGGCGTCCGTGTTTCTGGTCTGGGATCCCTTGGAAGTTGACCCCCGGGGTGTCCGACTAGATCTAACTGTGCTGTGTTCCCGGCTGGGGTCCTCCCTCCCGCCGGCGGGGGAGGCGCGGGCACGGATGAACAGCAGATGGCGCCAGAGACGCGGTCTGTGGCCAAGCGCCGCTGGGGAGGGGGCTGGCCCGGCCTATCTCAATTCTATTTCTCATCAACAATTAGGCCATAAATCAATGTCGATTCTGTTGTTCTGGAGCTGTTTAGAAATTCCCAAAATAGTTCATTTAAGACGTGGGGCTCATCCACGCTTTCCTCTGCAGTATGGATTCTTAAATGTCTGTGGACGGGGGAGTGGCCGCGGCACACACATCCACCCGCCCCAACACACAGGCCCGCCGGCTGTTGGAGTCTGTGGTCCTCACGAAGCACAGCGCTCCTCCCTCCTCCCCACCTGCATCGGCCGGTCACTGCGAACCCCCAGCCCGGCCGCCGCTGCGGGAGAGCTCTGGTGTTGATCTGTGGGACCTCACTGACGTGCTCCCCCAGGGACCAAACGCTCAGCTCCCACGAAGACCAAATTGTCAGGGCTTGTTCTCCATAACCCAGCGTCTTCTCCCTCGGCTGGGGACCCAAAGTCCCAGAGACCCTCGGCCATGTCTGGGTCTTTATTCACCCTGAAGGGTCACGGAGGTGATGTTACAACAGCAACCGGGAAATCCGCCCTGGCCAGCCACCTCCTGGCCCATGGCCGGCGTCTTTTCTGGACGAAGCCGACCAAGAGGCTGTGTGGCTAGTCCCACACTAGAAGAAGGGGTGTTCCCGATTGCAGCTCCGTGCTCCTTCCCCTCCTGGGGCTCAGAGGTCAGGTCCACGCTAAAGCAGATGGGGGGCCGCTCAGAGCACGTGCACTTCCTACAGATGGCAGGGACATCCAGCGACAAGGACGTCACCGCGCACGCTTAGAGACGACAGGAAAATGTCCTTCGATGGGCAGCCAGCGTGGCAGGAAGGAAGGGGCTGAAGGACAGTGACCACAGGGCTGGACCGCCACCAACTGGGGGCTTGCAATGTCCGTCGTCTTTGAATTCTGAATCTTAAAAATATTTTTTTAATTGAGGTGAATTTCACATAACATAAAATGAACCATTTCGAAATGAACAGTGTCATTAAGCACATTCTCACTGTTGAGCAACCAGCCCACTGTCCACTTCCAAATAATTTCATCACCCCACAAGGAAGCCCTGAGGGGTCCGCACCCCCCCCGCAGCGGCCCTCCTCCCCCAGCCCCTGCAGCCTCTCTGGACTTCACGTAAATGGAAGCAGACCACGGAGGGCTTCGGCATCTGGCTTCCTTCACGTAGCATCACGTTCCTGAGGTTCATCCTGTGTAGCACAGATTGGTACCTCATTCCTCTTTGTGGCCGAGCCATTCTCCAGGGTGTGGGCACACCACTCCCCGCTCAGCCATGCACCTGCCGGTGGGCGCTTCAGACTGGTCCCGCCTCTGGTTGCCGGGAGCAGGGCTGCTGAAGCCTGCACGGGGTCCCTGTCTTCAACCGTCCTGGGGGCCTGCTGAGTTATGGTAACGGTTCTCCAGAATGGCCGGATTTTTCCAGAGCAGGGGAGCCATTTTACTTTCCCACCAGCAATGTACCAGAGCTCCAACTTCTCCACAGTCTCACTCAAAACTTGGTACTTTGCATCTTCTTTTCTTCTTCTTTTTATTATTATTATTATGGTCATCTTAGTGGGTGCGAAATGGTACCTCATTGTGGTTCTGATTTGCATTTCCCTAATGATTAGTGATGTTGAGCATCATTTCTCGTGCTTTTTGGTCACTTGCATGTGTTCCTTGGAGAAATGTCCACTCACATCCTCTGCTGTTTTCCATTTGGGTTGTTTGTCATTTTGTCCTTGGTGGCAGGTTTTCACACTCGTGGAGGTACAGGAGAGGAGAGACTGGCCCTGTGAGCAGAGGGGCTGGCACGGAGCCAGCCGCGGGAAGCTGGGACACTCAGTCGGCTTGGGGAGGGGCCGGCGGGGACAACAATCCACTGAGCAGCATAAGAATGAGGAAATTCCCCTCACGTGTCCTGGGCTCAAGTTTAAAATATTTTAAGTCGTCCCTGGTCATCGAACATGCCAGACCCGTGCCTCCCATGAGCGTGGGTGGATTTATGGTGGCGGGAGGTTCACATGAGTTTCAGTGAAAGCCGCCCCCACGCCAGGAATCCACCGGAGCCGCCCGCAGCCGCACCAGGGCTCCCCGTGGACAGACACAGTCTGGGGCCAGGCTGCCAGGGATCCGCACGGGAGGGGTGAGGCTCCAAAGTGTGCCCACAGCCCCAGATCTCAAAACCCGTGCAGATGTGGCCAGGGAGCCCAGGCTGCACCAAGAACTTCCAACAGCAGGAGGGCAGCATTGAACAGAACATAAAATAAAAATTTTTAAACTCAAAAGAGATGTAGTAGAAAGTAAATGCAGACAAACAGCTGTGGTTCAGAGACGGTCTAATCCTCTATGAAATCCGAGAGAACCCAAGAGAACGTGCTGACAACTTATTCATTCTAATCAGAGGGGATGATGGGTTACCGAATACAAGAGTAATATTCAGAAGTTAATAGAGCTTTTGTACATCAGCAGGAAACCATTTGAAGAGATGACGTTCAAAATTGCAAAAAGGAGGAGCAGAAGGGAGAAAGACAAGAAAGGACAAGGAAAGAATACCTGTAAAATCTAAAGTGTGTATCTAAATGAAAATGTGTAAGGACTTTACAGAAAATATGAAAAACTTTATTGAAAGAAACAAAAGAAAACCAAAGTAAGTGAAGTTAAATATCCATTCCAGAACAGAAATCTTAATATGGTAAAAAAAAAAAAAAAAAAAAGTCACTTTTCCCCAAATCAATCTATACATTTTTATGCAGTGACCATAAAACATCCAAACAGGAATAATTTTTCCTGGGATTAAAGTCAAAGAGTGAAGGCTGAAAAGTAGCCAACACTATTTTGAAGAAGGGCAAGTAGGAGACACGCATGACCGGACAGATAACAGCACCCACTCCAACGTCGGAGGGATCACATTTGTGCGAAGAGCCCAACAGAGCCCAGAAGCCGCCCCCACACACGAGAGCTCAGAGAAGGACAGACCGGACACTGAGGGACGGACAAGGGGTTCCGGCCAAGTGACCGATCAGCCTCCTACCATGGATAATAATAAATGCAAGACCAAAATGGGAAAAAGCTGAACTATGTAATTGTTAAAGGGACATTCAGGAGATTGTATTTTTACTTGAACTACTAAAGGATTTTTCAAACAAGTTAAAAATCCATACATTATATTTTTAAAAATCAATAGATTTGACTACATCTAAATAAGAAATATTTTGCATGACAAAAGACACGAGGTTAAAACAGGGCACAGACCAGAAGAATGTACTCATAACCTACATGACTGAAAAAGAATTAGCATCAGAAATATGTTAAGGTTAATGCATACAATAGAGAGAGGTGGAGAGGTGCTTTTCGTCTTCATCAGATAAGCAAATTCTTCACCCCTAAAAATAGCGTAAGTGGGGCATCTGGGTGGCTCAGTCAATGAAGCATCCAACTCTTGATTTCGGCTCAGGTCATGATCTCAGGATCCTGAGATCAAGCCCTGCATCAGGTGCAGAGTCTGCTCAAGATTCTCTTTCCTTCTTTGTCTGCCCCTCCCCCTCTCTAAAATAAATAAAAATAAATCTTTAAAAAAATAGCCCAAGTGTGCCAAACTGCATCCAATGGGAGTTGGTGAGTATCTGGAAAAAAGAACTCTGATAAATTGCCAAAGGGCAAATAAATGAGTTCAACCAGTTTGGAGAGAAATTTGTCAATACCAAGTTAGTTTGAAAAGGTACCTATCTTATGGCCATCAATTTCACTGTTCAGAATCTAAACAGAGAAATAAACTCTAGAATACGTTCATGGGAAGACATAGGTTCTCCACTGAGCACTGCTTAAAAGAACAGAAATTGGAAATCACCTGACTTGGCTCCTCGCTAGGGGAATGGAAAAATAAACTGGCATTTTTCATACCAGGAAACGCGACACAGCACACAAAGTGAATGAAAAAGAACCACATGATCAACATGAATAAATCTCAAAAATATCGTAAGAGCTTTTTGAAAATAAGTTTCAAAAGGAAACACAGACTGTGATTCCAGCCACATAAAAATTGAAAACGCACCCATCATTTATAGGTACACACTGATATGGGCTGAACTGTGCCCCTCACAAAGTCACATGCTGAAGCTGGAACCCCCACGACCTCGGAGTGTGACCCTCCTGGAGACGGGTCTTTATGGAGGCGATCGAGTTAAATGGGGTGACGCATGTCATGGGCCCTGATCCAGTGGGACTGGTGTCCTTGTAAGAAAAGGAGATTAGGGTACAGGAACACCCCGAGGGCAGACCGCGTGTGGCGCAGGGGATGCGTCTGCAAGGCAAGCAGAGAAGCAAGCGAGCCTGCCCCCTGCCCCCTGCCCCCCCACCACCACCCGCAGAGGTCCAGCCTCCGGGCCCGTGGGGAGCGCTGCCCCGTCTGCGGCGCTTGTCACCAGAGCTAGTTGACGGACACAGCCGGGGAGGCCACGTGCCTCTGTGGGCCAGCCCGGAAGAGCCAGCGAACGGGCTCAAATGTCCACTGAGCCTTCAAACCATTGCAGTAATTGAACTTGAAATACGAGCCAAATCCAGACATTGACGACGCTACTGGGGTTGTTTCAGGGGCACTTACCATGCTATTTATGGTCTTCGTCTACACCTGTGGAACACATGTACTTATCTCCGAGACTCAGGCTACACGGGCCTCCTCAACACTGCTTTGCAAATCAGCCTGGCTGGGTCACGTAGACCGAGCTGGGCACTTTTCTGTGTGTGGCCGCCACAGTCCAAGTAACCGAATCACAACCACTCGGGTGTGTTGTGTGACTCTGCTAGACTATTGACTCCTTGTCCTCAAATCCTCCTGGAGCACTGAGGTCTCTCCCAGCACCCGAGGACCAGAAGATCCCTCTAAAGAAACAGTACCGCAAGATGGAAGGTCAGAGCTCCCCTCCCACAGAAACACGGGCCATCTCGCGCCTTCCTCTTTGGCTCCATTGGTGAGGGTCATGCCTTTGGAAAATAAATCAGTACATGAAATCTGAAGGCGGAGCACCCAGGTGTGGAGAAGGCACATACCCATACACCAGACTGTGAAACAAGCGCACATTTAACCCTTGAACGATGCAGATGCTGGGACACCCACTCCTACGTTGTTGAAAATCTACACGGAACTTTTGACTCCCCCCAAAGTTAACTACTACTAGCCTACTGTTAACTGGAAGGCTTACATAACAGTTAACACATAATTTATGTTATATTATGCACTGCATTCTTACAAAAAGCAAGCTAGAGAAAAGAAAATGCTAAGAAGATCACAAGGAAGAGAAAGTATATCTACAGAACATATTTAGGATCAGGTCAGGTCATTATTAACGACTCTCCCAGAGAAACTAGAAACTAGTTTCATTTCATTCTTAATCATCCATAACTTAACGATGCATTTTAGGATTGCCGAGATAATATCAGTATGAAGGGCCTCTCCCCATCACTTGGAGCGTGTTGTTTGACCTTACGCGGAAGCAAGCGCTCTCAGGAAGACCATGCACTCACTGGGGTCAGGCAGGCCTCGGGTCCCCACCTCAGCACTATCGACCTGTGGGGTGGGTACCTCTGTCGTAAGGGCCGTCAGGTGCACTATACGATGTTTAACCTCATTCCTGGTCTCCGACGCCAAGAGAAAGCTCTGTCCCAGTTATGACAACCAAAACCATCTCTACACATGGCTCATGTCCCCCAGGGGTGTAAGATCACCCCTGCTTGAGGATGAACTGCATCTTTAGGAACAAGACTCCAGCCCACGAGGGGTCCTGGCAGGTTCTGGAGACGGAGGAGCTGGGTGTGGCCAAGACACACATGCACGCACCAGACTGGGAAACACAGCCACACCCGGAGCACAGCTGCTCCCAGTACTGAAACTGTAGCTCAGTTAGAGCCCGGGGGGAAGCAGGACTTCACTCTGAGGCCCAGGGAGCTGGGCCGGCCTCCCTAAGCCCTCCTGAGCGCGGGCAGGGCTCCTTGGACCCTGATGAGCAGGTGGGAGGCAGCCGGCTCCAGGGAGAGAGGACCCCTCTCAGCTCAGCCCTGTGACCACACAAACCAGATGTGTGCAAGGGCGGGAGCCCACATTTACAAACATTTTCATAAATTCTAGTTAATTTGTGACTCACTCAGCAGAGTGCCTCATCCTCGGCCCCGGATGGAACATGGAGACCCCTGCCCCAGGACCTGTCTGTTCAGCCCTGGCCAATGACAGGCCTTTGGTTCCCAGGACGGTTAACTTGTGTGTTGACCTGGCCCGGCCATGGGGACAGGTGCTGGCCAAACAGCAGTCTGGATGTCGCTGTGAGGCTTTAGATGCGCTTAACTTTTACATGAGTGGCCTCTGAGTAAAGCAAATGGCCCTGCATATTATGGGCGGCCGCATCCTTCAGTGGAAGGCCTTCGGGGGGAAGACTGAGGCTCCCCAGGAAGGAAGGGCTTCTCCAGGCACCCTGAGACTACGGTACCGCCTGGTGGCTGCCCTACGTGGCTCAGCCGGCCAAACACCCCCGACCACGGGAGCCCAACCCTGACAAGACATCTCGCCCCTCTGTATGTGTACGTACACATGCACGCCCTCACACGCATATGCACCTGCACACACGCACACATTCATGCACGCACATGTGCACACATGCACACACCTGCACAAACATGCACGCCCTCACACACACACCTGCACACACCCTCACTCATGCATCTGCACACACACACCCTCACACACGCATGCAC
>NW_022589712.1:2635866-2636406 GCF_004348235.1 Phoca vitulina | reverse complement strand
GCACGCCCTCACACACGCACGCACCTGCACACGCACACACATCTGTACTCATGCACCTGCACGCACACACGCACGCCCTCACACACACACGCACCTGCACACGCACACACATCTGTACTCATGCACCTGCACACACGCACGCCCTCACACGCATGCACCTGCACACGCACACACGCACATCTGTACTCATGCACCTGCACACATGCACCCTCTCACACATGCACGCACCTGCACACATGCACACACCTAAACACGCACACGCACATCCGTGCTCATGCACCTGCACACACACACATGCATGCCCTCACACACGCCCGCACCTGCACACATGCATGCACCTGCACACACACACGCACATCCGTACTCATGCACCTGCACACACGCACGCACGCCCTCACACACGCACGCACCTGCACACGCACATCCGTACTCATGCACCTGCACACACACACGCATGCCCTCACACACACACGCACCTGCACACACACACGCACATCCGTACTCATGCACCTGCACACACGCACGCCCTCACACACGCAC
>NW_022589712.1:2585276-2635766 GCF_004348235.1 Phoca vitulina | reverse complement strand
GTACTCATGCACCTGCACACACACACGCACGCCCTCACACACACACGCACCTGCACACACACACGCACATCCGTACTCATGCACCTGCACACACACATGCACGCCCTCACACACACACGCACCTACACACGCACATCCGTACTCATGCACCTGCACACACACGCATGCCCTCACACACACACGCACCTGCACACGCACGCACCTGCACACGCACACACATCTGTACTCATGCACCTGCACACACGCACGCCCTCACACACGCACACACCTGCACACACGCACATCCGTACTCATGCACCTGCACACACACACACGCACATCTGTACTCATGCACCTGCACACACACGCATGCCCTCACACACACACGCACCTACACACGCACGCACCTGCACACGCACACACATCTGTACTCATGCACCTGCACACACGCACGCCCTCACACACGCACCTACACACGCACATCCGTACTCATGCACCTGCACACACGCACGCACGCCCTCACATGCACGTGCGCATGCACTCACACACCCTCAGTTAGTCTGTCTTCGGAGGACCCTGACAGCACAATCCTTTGGTCCATAAAGACAGTTCTCATTCTGAAATTAAAAATCCCCCGCCACCATCCTTATAATATTCACACCTTCCAACCTGATGGAAAAGTCTCTCCCTGACCAAAAAGCTGAGGAAGGGACCTGGTGCCTCCCCGAGCCCCCGTGGGCCACCACCCTTTACGCTGCTGGGGCAGGTCGCCCTGATTCTGTGAGCCTCCATTTCCTCATTGCCAGCTCGGAGGTTATATGGAAAAACATATCATTTGCTATTTTGGTCTGTGCAGCAATTGCTCTTCGATGTACTAGAGGATTTGTTTGTCCTAAGTAGTTACTTTCTGGAGACGATGTGCCAGGAAATGCCCGAGGACAGCAGAGAGGCCAGCCGAGCATCTGCCCCAGGCGCACGCTCTCGCCTCCCGCGCTAGGTCCTCACGGTGGCTCCCCAAGGTGCCAGCTCAGTGTTCTGCTGAGGAAACAGAGCTTGGCAAGAAGGAATTTTCCCAAAGTCGCATGGCCAGTGCTGCGGAGCGGGGTTTTGCGGACGCCGAAGCCTGTTTTCTTGACCACTATCATTTGCTTCCAGTCATCCTGCTTCCCAGAGCAGCACTCCCAGGCTCCCTGCAGCACACTCGGGGCTCACGGCTTCCCAGCTGAGGTATAAGGAGCACCCAGCCAGGAACGCTCATTCACTGTGCACGTTGCCTATGCACGCTTTCCAACATCCATCTAGACACTCAAACCAACAAGTAAACTGTGCTTCCCAAACCAGGCCCAAGGAGACTGTTTTGCATAAGACTCACAAGATACAAATTGTTTCTATAAAGAAAAAGCTAAAGTCTTTGACCCAATAACTAGTTTATCCAAAGATAAAGACATAAGTATGTAGATGGTTATTATAGTTTTTTATAATGGTGAGAAACTGAACACTTATCCAAATATACAAAGGCAAAGACTTGTACAAACAGAATATGGTGTAACTATAGGATGGAAAATTCTACAGTTGTTAAAAATACTTATGAATTGTGAAGGTTATAAAATGTTAAGAAAATGTTAAGAATGTTAAGAAAACATTATACGGGTGCCTGGGTGGCTCAGTCTGTAGAGTGTCGGACTCTTGATTTCAGCTCAGGTCATGATCTCAGGGTCGTGGGATCGAGCCCCACGTCGGGCTCTGCGCTCAGTGGGGAGTCTGCTCGAGATTCTCTCTCTTCCTCTCCCTCTGCCCTTCCCCCACTCGCACTCACACTCTCTCTAAAATAAATGAATAAATCTCTTTTTAAAAAAAGAAAACATAAAAATGTGTGACTCAGTACTAGTAAGCTGCATACATAGTGGTGATATACACATAGAGTACAGAGAGATGCTGATTCTAGGTGATGAAATAGGTGTGAACCTGTGCATCCAGATGGGGAGATAAAAAGACCAGGAAATAATGTCATGAGATGAAGAAGTACACCCCGTGTTATAAGCGATGGTCTCTGCTTCGTTACACGGAGGTGATTTTAAATGTCTTCTTTATACTTTTCTGTGTTTCTCCACATTTTTTATAAGGCAATATATTTCTTTTAAATTCAGGAAGAAAAGAAATATACATTATGTGTATTCGTAAAAAAAAAAACACTATTTGGCCTGTCAATGTCTTAAGATCATGATGCCAACCCCACTTGGGATGGACTGGCATCTGCATTTCAAGAGAACCTGCAAATCCCAAGTGTGTTCCTATTTCTTTGCTGTTCTAGCAAATCCACATTATTGTTATAATAGGGGAAAAATAAGGGAAACCTAGTCTTTAAATTAAAAGAACACAAAACATACAAACACACATACATACAGTTGCTTTTACTCCGAAACCCTACACGGGCGAGACCCTGAGACTGGAGACTGGAGACTGACCGTGACCATAGGGCATCACAGAACCACCGCTCACAAGGGCTCCCTCCCTGAGCCCTCTTTCCCATGAGGGCCGTGCGTCAGAGGAACATGGAGCCTTCCTGCCCCGGCTCCTCCTCTAGTGTTTCGGGATCCCCTTTCCTTGCACATGGCAGGTGACCATCGCAGTCGGAGTCTGTCCTGGTGCCCGCACCCAGCTAAGCACCCAGGGCTCCGTGGAAGAGCTCAGTGCTCACAGACTGACAGCAGGCGTGAGAGGCCCCGTGTGCACGTAGGCGTGGGGCATGACACCACAGTGGGGCTGCGTCAAGCCACGGGACATCAGGGTTTCCACCAGAGCCCGTGCTCCGGCTTGCGCGGCCGGGCAGAGGGGAGCAGGGCCGGTGTCCGGGCAGAAGGAAGAGTGCAGGACAAGGAGGACCCAGGACACGGATGGGCTTGTGTGGCCTAGAAATCAAGGAAGGCAGAGGCCAGGAATAGCAGTCAGCAGGTGGGGACCACTGGGAACCCCAGGGTTCATATAAAGACTGTTTTAAGCGGAAGAACTTGGGACATTCAACAGATGCAGGAAGAAGCCTTGTCACAGTTTCCCTTATCGGAGCCAAAGCAGAACCTTCTGAGAGATGAGGTCTGCGTGAATCTTCTCTACAGGGCAGCTCCTTTCCCAGGGAGAGATGAAGCGTAAACCCGCCATGCATTCCCTCTCTGGGGGGTTTCTGGGTGCCGAAGAGATGGAGAGATCACTCACGCCCGTATAGACAAATGCTACACACACTTTCTCTTAAAAAACCTATTTATCTTCCCCAAAGAAACGCATTTGTTCCTCCCACAGGAGCCTGACCTCGCTCCCCCCTTTCCCTACTAAGTCAGGTGTGGAAGCCCCAGATTCTGACGACCGCTTGGAGTTACTCATCACGGAGCAGGGCCACGGGGGTGCTTGCTATGTTCGTCAGTAAGCTCGTTCTCTCCTGGGGCCCATATGCCTTTTGCCAATTTGATTCCAAGGCCCCCAGACCTAGAAATATACATATCAATGTGGAGAAGCCCTTGAAGGATTTGAAGCCCAGAAATGGGTGACAACCTCCTGGGGAGGGGGGGGGGGGGAGGAGCAGGAGAGTGAGGTCCCCAGAGTGGGCCCTACAAGCACCAGGACTGGGTGACCAACCGGATACTGGGGTAGAACACAGGCAAGAGTGAAAAAAGAACCCCTAATTTGTTCGTTGCACAGTGATAAGCAGCAGAAGGAAAATAACATCTGAATCATCAGCCTCCTCATCAAGCACACTTCATGAGCCGAGCAAAGATCAAAGTGTTGGCGAAGCAGAATTCTGGGGGATGGGAAACTTCGAGTCTGCCACGCTCTTTCTGCCCGTGTCTCATGGTAAGTAAAACAGGCCGTAAGTGTGGACCAGTGAAGCGTGCCTGCCAGGTTCTTCGGAGCACCGTCACGGGCCTAATCGAGTCAAGAACACTCCGGAGTCAGGGAGCTGCGCCGCTGGGCTCTCTCTGCTCGTGCGTCCTGGTGCAGGAGGGAGAAAGCCCGCTGGGGGCTGGGTGACACGACGCAGAAGCCGAACCACGGCACCTGGCACGGCACATCTGGGCGTGTGCGTACGAGCTCCTCACTACCAGACAAGTGTGGTATTACCAGGCAGCACCCAAAAGGGGCTTATGTTGGCAACACCAAAACCTGGTTCCCAAAGAGGTCATTACTGGGCTTCTCCCAAATAGGCCCCGAATGACCTCTGCCAACCTGAGCGCAGGGGGTCACCTGCCCCGCTCTCCCGGGGGCTGTGCTCAGACCCTACTGTCCGCTGGCCCTGCAGCCGGCCGAGACCCCCACTTCAGTGCTCCCCAGACTGGGTACGCATACGTGCGAAGACCTTCTCGGGCACGCGGGCAGTGATGTGTTTAAAACAATTATTTGTAATTTCCAGATCCCCAACTCCTTCCTAAAGTGGACTGAAGCACTCCTCCCTCCAATTCCCTTTCCCCCTCCCTCTCCACGGCCTGGCTTCCCTTTTCCAAAACAAAGGCTCACCGCTCCCCCCTGAATCTCCTCCCTCCGTGCTTTTCGGGGCAGTGGGCACAGACACCTCGGGGCCACACAGAGCTCCTGGTTGAAACCCTAGAAGCTCATCGCACTCGGGCTCCTCTAGCAAGTCCCCAGGCACTAGATCTTTGCTTTCAGCAAATGCAAAGGGCGCTTTGCTTTCAGCAAATGCAAAGGGCGACCTACTCAAAGTTTCAGCTGGTAGAGCTTTCAAAATAATCCTAACAATCACAAGGTGCTCTTGGGCATACAGCTCAGAAAAACCAAGTCACGTTACGATAACAAATCTTTCTTCATTTCCGTCTTTCAGACCTATTGATGTGAGCAGGTCTCCCAGCTCAGAAGCAGGACGACAGACGGCTGGAGGGCACAGTGGCCGAGTGCCTGGAACCGAGGTAGCACTCGGCGCTTAACCCCGTAGGGGCCCTCTCCTCTGCGGCTCTGATTTCCTAGTCACTGTACTTGTTACATTTGATCATTTTCCAGTTTATAAGACATTTTACCCAACTGTATACCAATAATAATTATAACAATAATTCAAAAGAAACAACACCTAGAGTCTTGTGGTTACAATTAATCTAAAAATCAACTTATGAACAGATGCTTACTACAAGAATATAGGTGATGAATGAAAGACTTTTTTTTTTTTTTTGCCAAGATCCATCTATATCACATTAGGATAATATTCCAAGGGGTGGGTGGATGGAAATCCAAATTCAAGGAGAAGAGGAATCAGGAAAAATTTTGTCTGTTCAGAGGAAAGCATTGTCACGTGTGTTTTTAAAAGGTGATCAGGTCACTACGCATTCAGACTGAGAGGGGAGCTCTTCAAAGTGGTGGACAGTTTATAATATCTGCATTTTTTAAATGCCAGAAGAAACTCCCTCAGTAACTAATAAAACTTACTTTTAGATGCAAATGTTAAAAGACGTAATCTGGTGGTTCCTTCTCCTCATGCCGCAGGGGAGACCCCTCAACCTGTCTGGGTGGGGGGCCTGAGCCGCGGCTTCACAGAGATGATGCGGTCCCCCTGTAAAGATCAGCTACCTGTTTGGTTTCTAGTGGTCCTGGCAGTGGCTGATGTCATGAGCTCATTTAGATCCTGGAAAACAGATCGCTGTTTCAATTAAGCCAACTCCTCAGTTCTAGAAAAAGAGTTTTAAGTTGATGACACATTCGAGGCCTAGATGAGAGTTCACAGGGGTGCAATTAGGCCAACACAGCAGGAGCCCAGGAGAAAGGTTTCCGGTGATTTTGACAAATTGGCGGCAGCGTCTGCCCTGGGCCGGTGAGACTGAGCAGGGATGGGGGCGGCCCAGCTCCACCCCGCACCTGCTGAATCCGGGCTGGGTCTGCTTAAAATGTTTGAAGGAAACGGGTGGGGGAGGCGCACACAAGCTGTAGGAAGGAGGTGCCGGCCCCTCACGGGTCTGCGGAGCCCGCACCTGCTGCTTGAGACCATTTCAAATTCCAGTCACTGCCCTTCCCTTGATCATCTGTCCCAGGAAAATAACGTTTCTCGAGAGGCACGGGAACCATGCCTTTGCTTAGCTCTGAAATTGCAGACTATTCATAACGCAAACAGGAAGAATGTAAGAGGAATAAAACTTGCATTCTACAAAAGCAGGTGGATTACTGTCAGAGTTTTAGGGACACCAGAAAAGACAGTGAAACTGAGAGATTCTGGGCTCTCAGGGACCAGCGTCCCCATGGGCAGCAGAAGCCGAGGAAAGCAATTTAAAGGCATTAGCACTTCAGTAAATGGTTTCACTTAAGTGTTTACCAGCTCTGGAATAATTTAATTGTGCACCTAATTTTAAAGAAATTTAAAACATTTGATAGAAAAAGGGAAGGAGGAGACAGAGAAAGTAAAGGGAAGAGAATGGTTTATATGGTTGTAATAAATCTAATTTTATTCACCTTATTTTTAAACACTAAACATATTGTATGTTTATTTATAGTGTCATGTATATATTAATATAATTTTAAACCAATGAGTATATTTAATTACAAAAACCTTAATATTTTGAGAAATCAAATTAAATGTATTTTTTTTTTTTTTTTTTACTTATTAGCTGTGTGAATAGTTTATAACTGGTAAGAGAAAAAGGATTCGGAGGAGTAATTATTCAATGGCCTCAAAGTTGTGTAATCTCAAAAACTCAGGGGAAATTACAGAAAATGTGTTTGAAAATGCTTCCCCAGACATCAGCAAACAGTAAAAGAGAAGTGAATTACTTGTAATTAGTTGTAGTGACTCTTTAACTTATTCGTGTAAGAAAAAAAATAGAAAAACAGACTTATATAAAACAAGATTTGAAAATAAGACCCAGTTTAGGATTTTGGAAGGTCTTCTATCTTTTTTTTTTTTGCATTGAGGAAGACAAGGGCATTTATTCCTTGCTGCCCTCCCCCCACCCCCCCGCCCTTGGGAAGGTCTTCCGTGCTCAGAAAAGGGTGACATCCTGACCAAAGGAGAGAGGGACCATCTCACAGCACAGCTGCCGGCCCCACGGGCTGCTGCTCTGTGCTGGCGGCCTGACTCTTTTGTTTTTAGGGTGTCCCTCTGAGGGGAGTCCATCTGGACCCCAGCTTTGAAATGGGGAACGTGAGACATTCCCCAGACAAAATGACATCAGAGTTCAGCCAGTGGGTCCAAGCTCATCATTTATTAAGAAAGAGAGAAAGCGAGACAAGCCACTTTTACTAACAAAGACAAAATAATTCACTCATATGTAACCATAATGTTAAACTGTTAGAGTTATATTTAATAAAATGATAATCTCTGCGACCAAGTGATAAACCGTAGGTAATAATGAATATAAGAGGATGAAATGAGAGCAATTAGAATACTTTTCAAGACCTACTTTGATTTTATGTCATTTCTTTTAACCATACTCCTTAAATACTGGGTATTAAATCTGTCCCTTTGGTCCTGAGACTCTGTACAAAGTCACTGAGGTAAAAAAAAAAAAAAAAAAAAGAATGTCCAAAAACAGAGACAGAGAAATTATTGTGCCCTTTGACTAAATATCCTTCAAACAGAAGATCAGAGGCATTTGAGGACGAAGCTTCCACTGGTGACGTGGACAAGAAGCAAGCCCGCAGGTGTGTTAGGAAAAGTGTTTGGATCTGCAGCTAAGCGCACCGTGGCTCTGAAATACTCCTGTAACAGGATGTGGAGAAACAAACGCCCTTTCTTCTGTAGACACGGTTTTGTTTGGGCCAACAGAAGCGGGTCCCAGGCTCACCTGGCCAGCCAGCTAGGGGCCCACCCCCGCCAGGTGTCCCAACCGGGACCTGGCCACACCCATACAGAGCTGCAGGGAGATGGGGAGGAAGCCGGCCCAGGAGGAGGGAGCGCAGGTGGAAATCACTCCTGGCCTCCTCCTCAGGGTGGAGGGGGTCGGGGCTGGGACTGGCCTGGGAACAGGCAAGTTATTCCCACAGGAGAGTCGACACCAAGCGAACCCCCAAACTGAGCAACTCCCAGGTTTTGAGCATCAAACCAGCAGTTAACGTGAAGACTGGGCTTGTGGCAGTCCCGGGGTGGGGATTACCCGGACAAGCCCGGGCAACCAGACCACCAGAGACAAATGCTTCGCCGACAGACTCAGGTTTCCACCCAAACATGTTCCTCACCTGGGACTATCACAGGAACCTCCGGGACTAGAAGACCCAAGAGAGGTGCAGCCCATCTCCTGGGCTCTTCAGCCCCCTTGAGCCAAGAGCTGGGGAGCACGTGATGTTTCAATTTACATAAAATCTAGAAAATTGTCCCTACATTTTCCAGTGCAATATTTCAAAGCCATCCTTTTTGAATTCAAAAATGGAAACTCCCTCGGGAATGAGCAGAAATGGCTGAAAATTGCTTTTAAGATGTTAGCACAAGGCTAAATGTAAAGCTGCTACGAAATTACATCCGAAATGTGCTAATGTCATTTTTTAGACTATTCTTGTGGAACCCAGATAATATTGCTAAACCATGAGCCTCTAAAAAATTTTCCACTGGAAATTTCTGTCAAGTTTCTAAAGACTCTGATGATTCTAGATGTTGATTACATTTGCTGATTTCCATAAGTGTTTTTTTAAAGTTAAGCAACCCCTGTGTGAAATAATAAAGGTGACGAAAATAATACATAGACAAAGAAATAGATTAGCTAATAAAGTGGGAATTCACAGTAAAGGTTTCTATTATAAGATAAATAAGGACCCCAGGCCCATAACAACACGGAGTTCAATGAAAGGTCAGGGCATTACCTGTGTTTATATTTCTGTCTACATAAATGTGTTTGTTTTATCCCTTGTACTATTATTACCCATTGAGTTTTTAAATTCTATCAAAGATCCGAAGCATTCTACGCAGCCTGGTGGGGAGATTACGAGTTATTCCCTTTGAATACGAGTGAACTGCACACCTGCACTAATCAGAAGTCTGGCCTGAAGCTACGAGATAAAACATCCCTAGATACTTGGATTTTAATCAAAGAGAAAGCATTTCCTAATGCTACTGCAACAGAAAACACACTCCCAGGTCCAGCAGCCAAGACAGCAGGCTTACCTTTTCCTCTCCCTTCCTGAGATACTATTATTAAAAAGAAATTCTCCTTCCCCACTGCTCCCTCTGCAATGCGGCCAATTTACATTCTTGTAAATTCCCAGGCGCCAGGTCAGCAGCTCAGGGTCCCCAGCGGTGTCCTCGGGCCTCTCGTGCCTGCTCAGTACAGGCCGAGAAGAGCCTCAGAAATGTTGGCTTGTCCCGGACTTAATCCACCTTTCGCGGGACTATTGTTTGATGTGCAAATCTGCACAGGTTGTGGTGTAGAAAGATGCGTGGAGACAATTATGTCCCAGAAGCAGCACCTTGGACCCCTTTGCTGCCATTTAAAAATGAGTTTCATTCTATTGCTGGTGGAAATGTACATAAATCTTGTCTAGTAACTTCATTTTTCCCCTGGTTCTGTCCATGGCTCCTCTTCTGGAAGAGCCAACTCAGCTGCGGTCTCAGAGTGTGCGCAGTAGGGGTGCCCCCTCTCCTGCCCCGGCCCAAGCCCGACCCCCCTGTGGCGACGGGGCCCCCTCCCTCCTGGCCTGTGGCCATCAGTGAATGCACATAACCCCGGGCCTGTCACCCTTGAGGGGCAGGAGCAGTCCCAAGGAAGAGATTAAGATTTCAGAGAAGAAACTGGCTAAGCGCCGTGGCACCAGGATTTTAAACTGGTGTGAAGCTGTCCCCTGTGGGCCTAAAGCACATCCGGGCGCACCCGACTGGAGGACAATGTGATAGGAGGTCATATCACCTGCTCTGACACGACCTTTCATGAAGAAACACTAACGGGCTTGCAAATTTGGGGCCTAATGACAGGTTAAGTTTGCCTGGGACAAGTTCACTTTGCAAAAATCCTCACAAAAAAACAACAAAAACTACCATCAAAAGAATGATCATTCACAGTGAGCAAACCTGCACAAGGTCCCACAGAGGCTGTGGGCGGGGTCAGCGACCCGGCTCCTGGGTGTGGCTCTGGCCAGGTGTTCCTGGGCAAGTTCACTTGCTTCCCCGAGACACGATCTGCCTGCTAGAGAATCACAGGAGCCCCGAACAGTCTCCTCTGCTGCCTGTCTCCATTTCTTAGCCCCTTTTGCTGACCATCGTCTTCAACTTCCCTCCTCCCGGCGCCCTGGAACTCAGCCCCCCACCAGAGCTGAGTTCTGCACTGCTCAGCGTGGCGGTCCATCCTCTGACCCCCCCCCCCACCCCCTTGCTCAGCACCCAGGTCGTTCCCTCCTTCCTAAAACCCCCCTCACTCAGCTTTCTGCACTGAACTCCTCCGACACCCACACCCAATCTCGCAGAAAATGCTCTTGGCTCTAGTTCCACACATGCCCGTAGTCAGACCACTTACCACTTCCCTTGCTACTTCTCCCTCTGGTCCAAGCAGTCACGGCCTCTTGTGTAGGATTACAGACATCTCCCTTCCCAGCACGGCGGCCAGGGTGACCCAGGGAGAACGCGGGTAGGACATCACACAAAGCTGGTGGTTTCCATTCACCGAGCAGCCGCCCTGACCCTACAGGGCTCCAAAAGGCCCCACGCAATCCGGTCCCCATTACCTTCATGACCTCACCTCAGCGTTCTCCCCACACTCCCCCTCCACCAGTCACGATGGCCTTCTCATGGTTTCTCCCAGCCTCAAAGGGGCCAGCGCTCTCCTGCCTCTGCCTGGAATGATCCCCCTGGGGAGAAGCAGGGCTCACGTACTCATGTTCTCCAGTCTTTATTCAGAGGCATCTTCCTGAGGCCTTCTCTGAACATGCTTTTAAAATTACATCTGCTCTCTCTCTCTCTCTCTAAAATACATCTTAAAAAAAAATGGGGGCCCCGGGCTGGGGCTCTCTCCATGCTTATCCTCTCTGCCCTCTCCTCCCAGGAGTCAGACCCACACTGTGGTCGGCAAGCTCGCTGAACTCCCTCCAGATACATCACTGTGTGCCTGACCCCAGGCATTAAAGCATCCACTTTAATCTGATCTCTAGCCCATGGTTTTGGGGAAACTGGATCACTGCATGAAGAGAGGTACAGAGTCCTGACCCCAGTGTGCCAGGAGGAGCCCCAGGAGGCCAAAGAACCACAACTGGAAAATTAAGCTGTAACCTTCACAGAAGATAGGTGAGTCTATCGTCTGCCTGAGAGGAGCATGTTTCTGTGACTAAAGAATGAAGACATTTGTTTAAATGAGGAAATTCCCAAAGCTCAAACCATAAGGCAAAGCAAAAAATGTAGTTCTGATAATATCAAATTTAGGCTTTGTGTTCACTGCAGGACAAGGTGACTATATAGTAGCTATATTAAGAGTGATATTTGTAATTTTTAAAATCAACAAGGGACCAACGTGAGGAATAAATAAGGACAGCCTACAAATCCATAGAAAATGACAAGAATTCAAATACAGAAATGGGCAAAGAATATGAATAGGCAATGCTCAGAAGAGAAAACCCAAGTGGATACCAAGCCTAGGAAGAGATAAAGTTGTTAGTAATTAGAGAGGTCCAAATTGAAATAGCAACAGGACATTACTGGACACTCGCCAGACTGGCAAAGTCGGAGTGCTGGCCAGCACCAAGGGCCAGTGGAAACGTGGGACCCAGGACTTCACGCACAGTCGTGGGGTGTGGACGGGCACAGCCCTGCTGGACAGTGTTCGGGCAATGTTTACGCACGCTAAAACACGCACAGCCATGACCCAGAAACCTCACTCCTGAATGCATATCCATGTGCGCAGGTCCATAAAGGGGTGCATGTGGGGACGCTCACTGTGGCTTTGTTGTGGCAACAGTGATCACCAATATACATAATAATGACCAAGACACAGTGCACCAAGTGTCTGCACACAACATCAGACGGCTAACAACTCAGCACCAGTCTAGGAGGACGCTTCTTCCCTGGGCTAGCTGGACAGAGCAGGCAGCCTGGGACCCGTGCAGCTGAGCGTTTCAGACAGAACGGCTTGCCCGGGGCCAGCAGTCCGACGACAGCGAAGTCAGGGAGATGCGGAGGTCCTGCAAATACGCATGCCGTGTAAGTGTCCTGGGAGGGGGACACACCGGTGTCACTGAGGGCAGTTTCAACCACATATGTTAAGTCAGAGGTTGCTAAACAGACACCCAAACAAAGCGAGGCTGCATATTGGTCCACTGATGACGATGTCGTGACCGGAGACTCACAGCGACCTCACCCTGTATTTCCCTCAGGGGCAGTGGTCCAGTATTTGCTAATTCAGCGATCGTGGCAACTTTACAGAACGTAACCATCTCGAGCCGCGAGAACGGACGGTCGGTACCCGCGGCTCCGACGATGGCCACGCATTTGCCCACATAGCCGGGGCCCAGGCCACGCGGTTCAGAGACTGCCTCCGTGAGTGCCCCACACAGACTCCCAAATATACCTGAACTTGGTGGTGAAGCAGACCAGCCACTCCAAACGGCACAGTGTGAACAGGAGCAGTGGGAGGATTCGTGCTGGTGGGGGGGGCTCACACTGTGTGCACCACGGTGACAGCAGACCTGGATGGAGAGGCCGAGGCCACCACGACCACTGTCCTGTGGCTCCAGCATGCACACGGGGACAGGGCGCGTGGGCTGAACATCATCTTCACCAGGTCACTTTGGACGATGCGTGCGAGGAGTGGCTTCTCGGCCCGTCCTGTGTGTCTCCTGCACCCTGGCCAGTGCGGCCGGACCCACTCACCCTGCCCTCGGACAGCCAGTACCCCTGCTGTCCGCGCGCGTGTGCAGGCCTGCTCACTGGCTGAAGGAGCCCCTTCCCGTAGTCCAGCAGCTCCCGGACACAGAACGATTACCTGCGTCCACGCAATAATTGTCATTCTTGTTGTAAATGGAAACAAACCATTGTGGAAACGTCCTGATGCTTCGTATTCGACTTGCATTTCGGTGCTGCTGATGGAAGCGCCTACGGCCCAGGTCCAGCACGAGTCTGTGATCGAGAAGCAGGCCCTCTGTGAATGCCTCCAAACCCCAAACTGAAACCCACAGCACTTGACGCTGAAACTGGGGAATGTTTGCATGAACCTTCAGCCCCTGAAAGCACAACAGTCTTAGCATGCTAGAATCAATACTCACTCCTTTTTTAAAAAGTTGTATATGTATAAAAATTATTTCTAATCCCTTGATAAAAAGAAGGCATTCTTGGCCTTTTAAAAGGTCTAAAGCAGCATTTTGGCAAATGTGAGTGCAGTCTGCTTTCGGCTCCCATTGTGTGGTCAAGAGATGAAGAGTCCTGGTTAATCTCATGTTCTTCTCAATCAAATTACCACATATACTCCTGAAATAATCGCTCTCAAAAAATAAAATTTACTTAACAAGAAAATTACATTGAACATAATGCATTTTTTCTCTAGCGATTCCAGAGTCATGGGTGGATATTTCAGGGTCTCGTTCAGAATGTTAATGATGACGCAGAACAATAGTGGCCGGTTCCCTGCAGAGCCTGAATTCTCTAGAGGGGACTTCCCATACAACCTTATTATGATCCCATCTTGGAAGCTGGGGGGATCCCGGCAACAATCAGGCCTCCCAGATATTTGCAAGCCACCCCCAACCCCCTCTGTCCTCCTGTCAGTTCCCAGCGTAAACACCACTTCCCCAGATGGCTTCCCAGGTATGCAGTGTGGACACGCGTCCCCTTGAGACTCTCGTCCAGAGAGGTGGCATCCTCTACCTTCCTCTCCTGGGATCCTCCTCCTGCGTGCCCATCCTGCCCCACTTGGCTGTAAATAGATGGTCTGCTTCTAGCGCCTTCTCAGGCAGGTCCGAGGCCCTGTTCCTGCAACTTCACACCTAGTGTCACGAATAATTTTAAGCTAAGAACTTAAAAGACCTCAGAAGACCCTGGTCATTTGCATGCTTTCAGGCCACATCACGGGCAGATCAATTTCACAGTGTCTTGTGCCGTCCATCTTTGAGCTTCACCATCACTTCACGGAGAGATATGTCAAGGAGTGTTTGATGGGTTATAAATTCAACGATCCCATTCAAAACAGAACTGTGCCCAAAGAGGATTTCCTATAAAAGTCAGAAAACTCCCTCCCTAACTGGAAATACCTTTAGGGGCCCCTGGCTGGCTTAGTCCATAGAGCATGCAACTTTTGATCTCGGGGTTGTGAGTTCAAACCCCACGTTTGGTGTAGAGTTTACTTTTAAAAAATGTTTTTAGTAACTTTAAGACCATTCAGAGAAAAAAATAGTCTCATGGATTTTATTTTCATAACCCACAGTAAATTACGTGGCCCTCCTGCATCTCTGTGTTCTCTGGGTTCTGTTTGTAGTCCAGGGGTGGAGGGGAAGGTCCCACAGCAGGAACGAGGGACCAGGCATCCTGACAAAGGGGACCCTCCCCCACTCACGCTCCTCCTGGCCAAACCTCAGGTCACCACCTCACCACGGGCTTCCTAGAACCACCTGAACCTATAAAGTAATTCTGTTCAGACTCCAGATTTGATCTTGTTTGACTCTAATAAAATTAAAGGAAATTCATGCTACATGTTGTCATTTGTTCCCCAAGCTCATTTAGAACACTCTGTATCGGCATCCCAGGGCTGCCATAACAAAGTACCACAAACCGGGGAGCTTAAAAGAACACACATCCTTGTCTCACAGTTGTGCAGGAGAGAAGTTCAAAATCAAGGTGCTGGCAGGTCCGTGCTCCCTCTGAAACCTCCAGGGGAGAATCCTCCCTCGTCTCCTGCAGCTCCTGGTGTCGCTGGCGAGTGCACCGGCCCTGAGCTGACAGCACATCGCCTAGCTTCTGCCTCCCTCGGCTCACGCCGTCCCCTCCGTGTGTCCATGCTCCTCCCCTCCTCCTCCCCTAGCGCTGTCATATTTGATGAAGGCCTACCCTACGGACCTCATCTCAACTTGTTTCTATCTGTGAAGTCTCTCTTTCCAAATAAGGTCACATTCAGAGAACTACAACATACCTTGTGGGGGGACCCAAGTCAACCTGTGCACCTGGTATTAGCAGCATTTACCTTCCCCGTGAAGAAAACTCTGGGCATTACTGTTTTTTTCCTAGAGGAAGTATATTAAAATTACAATGTAGGGGCGCCTGGGTGGCTCAGTCGTTAAGCGTCTGCCTTCGGCTCAGGTCATGATCCCAGGGTCCTGGGATTGAGCCCTGCATCGGGCTCCCTGCTCCGCGGGAAGCCTGCTTCTCCCTCTCCCACTTCCCCTGCTTGTGTTCCGTCTCTCGCTGTGTCTCTCTCTGTCAAATAAATAAATAAAATCTTTAAAAAAATAAAATAAATAAAATAAAATAAAATTACAATGTAATTTAGAAGACATTATGGAGTAATACCATTGGAGAGAGACTAGACGTTCCCCTCACCTTCCTCTAGCATATTTATGTAGGACATCGAGGTCAGACTGTCTTCCACCTCAAAGCTTAGCAATGCCTGGTCCCTTGTATTCTCTCTGGCATGTGACAGGCACTAAATAAGTATTTTTTGATTGGTTGATTGTTACTGATCAACTTCATGTTACTGATGTACATACATCTTGCAATAAACAACATAAAATATATTTAATGCTTTTCAAAAATATGTATGGTTTTATGCCTAAATTTTTTTGTACCAGATCATCTGAGACACCACATAGAAGACATTATGCGTTTTAAAAAGACTATCTATAAAACCAATTATAATCAAGAACCCTTTTTAAGTGTCGGCTATATTAATCAGGAAAGAACAAAGAGACAATGTTTTTAAAGTGTAATCTAGAAATCATATGAGCTCTTTCATGTTAAGGCACAGTAGAGCAAAGACAAATATCTTCCTTTTAAACTGCTCGTTATTATTCACTGAAGCTGCAGGAGACTATCTCGGCAATATGCGCTAATGCTTTCTCACGAATCCTCCAAAGCTAGAAATATCTTACCCAGCATCTATGAGATGCTACTCTCTGGTACGACAAAGGAGAGAAGAAAAACCCCAAGGAAAGCACTGTTTCGTGTGCATGATTAAAGAAACGGACCAAAAATCACATGAAACCTGGGGCACCTGGGCAGCTCAGTCGGTGAAATCTGCCTTCAGCTCAGGTCATGATCCCAGAGGTCCTGGGATCAAGCCCCACGTCGGGCTCCCTGCTCGGCTGGGAGTCTGCTTCTCCCTCTGCCTGCCAATCCCCCTGTCTCGTTCTCTCTCTCTCAAATAAATAAATAAAACCTTTTTAAAAAATCACATGAAACAAGAGTTTAAAGATTATTCTGCTGTCACCATTCCATATAATCCAGAAAAGTGTTCACCTCCATCATTTCCCTTCTGACTGATGTGGGGGCCCCGGTGGGGCCTGTGGGGAGCAAAAGGACATGGCAGGGCAGCCCCCCAGGGGAGCCCGGCCCCAGCTCACTGCATGGGAAGCCTGCCCACAGATACTTCCTTGGATGGGATGTGAGAAGAGGTGAATATTTACTTCTTCAAATTGCTGAGCTACTGGGATAATTTGTTACAGCTTTTAGCCTATCCAGACTTACAGTTGCTAATGTATAAGAACGCCCTTAGGATTCAGATACTATTGCAACCTAAGTCCAAACCAATCCACTCTGCCAAAACTGTGTCATCCCACCTGTGACTTCAGATCTGCAGATACCAATTAATTGGGGAAACAGTCCAGGGCACGAAAGGAGAAATTCTCAAGCAACTGCTTGGATGCTCCGCCCCACGGTTACACAGGCACTCAGCCAAAGGGATGGGCATTTCAGGAAGGTGCTGCGGGCCTGGGCTAGATCCTCGGCAGCAGAATTGGAGAGGAAAAGATGATAAAAAGAAAAATTCAAGAGAACTGCTGGTTGACGAGGTAGGGAATGCCCACAGAGCTCTGCGCCTGTGAGAAGGAGGGGTTTAGTACCATGGATAGAGGTCTTGGTTTGTCTGCGGCTCCTCGGGTTTTCATCCAAACTGATTGCTTCCACAAGGAAAAGGAGACTTCACACAAAAGCGTAGCAGTTTCTCCACTGAGGTCTACAAGCACCAAGCCTAGAAGAACACTTGCAGTACCTCTTAAAAATACTGCTGTCGATACATATGCCTCTTCCGAATAGGGATGACAGAGGATTAAAGGGCTTTGGCTGAGATTTTAAAATAAGGTAAGAATTCTTCTGTAACAGCAGAGTCCTGCTTGTCCTCCACACAATGCCCTCATAACCACGCACACCCCATCGTAAGGTTCCTGAAGGGCCCGGGTCTAAGGTGTTTACCTTAAAAAAGGACTGCACTGAACTGAATGGGAAGATGACAGTAATGCCTTAAAGTGGATATAAATGGACTACGTCTCATTACGAAACTTTAAACAGAACGTCTTGGGTTACTCCATGGGAAGTACTCGGAAATCAAAGTCAAACTATGTCTCAGGAGGCTATTAAATGGTCAGGTGAGGAAAGAAGCACACTTTTAAATGTCACGTATGCTCCTATGTTGCCCTCCTAAGACATAAATTGTGTAAGGAGAAACCCCACAAGGCCCTGCCCTGCAGAGCGGCAACCTGCTGACAGATACTGGGTGAATGTGGAGTCACAAGCACACGGGCTCCTCTGGATGGGGTGGTTGTGACCTAAAACCATCATTCCTTACTTTGTACAAACACTGATTTAGAAAATAGCATGTTACTCTCCCCTAAAACTGAACATTCACGCTCTCTCTGTGAATTCCTTTCAACAACTCCATCTCGGGGTTGGGGTGTGTGTGTGTGTGTGTGTAAACCTATACACACACATCAACAAATCCAGGACAAACTGGCACATATACTCTATGTGTTGTGAATACGAATGTCTATAGAAAACAAGTAAATGAATAAATAAATCAGTAAGAGCAGTGCGTGGACGAATGATGAACCACTGGTGATCTCGACCAAAAGCAAAATGGGAACCAGCGCAATTCTCTGCCCCTCGGCCCACTTTGCACAGTGACTCATGCCACCCATGCTCTGTCCACCCAGGGAGTCCTGTGCTAGGTCAGCAGCTAGAACTTGGGATTTTCACTTTATAAGACGCTCCAGGGACACATTTCCTAATGACATTTGAAGTGAAATTGAGTATTTGATTTGGCTCCAACTCAATTCTTTCTGTGTATGTGTGTGTGTATGTGCAAGCACACGCACGGGCCTGCACGTGTGCTCAGACCTGTCCCATTAAGACAGCTAGAAGCCAAAGCGTCATGCGTTAGGGTCCTCTGCTGCCTGGCCCCCACAAGCCTGCTGACCACAACTTCATACCCCAATGGGCCAAAGTGCTCGTCGGGCTGAGAGCTTCCTTCCCCATGTGGCCTCTAACAGGAAACGAGCATGCTTCAGGTTCCACCCACATGGCTGCATTTCAGGGGGTGTTTCCACACAAATGAAGAAAGAGAGCCTTTAAAATCCTTTTAAGAACTCAGCTGACCTCATGGTCAGGAATCCATTTCAAAGTGAGAACAGCAGCAGGTTCTCCAAATGAATGGAGAGATCGGGCTGGGGGTTCCAGGTGGGACCACAGAAAGGAGGGTGTGCACGTGCTGGCCGGGGGGGTACGGACTGGACGGGCTGGGACGGCGGCGTCCAGGGAGCTGGGTCTGCGCGGAGCCACCACTTCTAACAGGCAGTAACTCTAACTCTTGTTTTTAGATAATGCCATGAACAAAGAGACCCCGGGCTCGGCTGGGCTTCACCCTGGGGTGGGGGTGGGGTGGGGGAGACTCTGGACCCTGCAAATGAGATCTTCCAGCAGCAATGACCAGCGCCCTGGCATGACTGTCCCCCAATTGTCCTGCTTTTCTTATCAATAATCTTGAGTAGAAACTAAAGAAAAATGGAATAACCTAAAAGAATGAATCAAGACAAATATAACAATGAGTCATTAAATAACACTTAGGGGGCGCCTGGGTGGCTCAGCCATTAAGCGTCTGCCTTCGGCTCAGGTCATGATCCCAGGGTCCTGGGATCGAGCCCCGCATCGGGCTCCCTGCTCTGTGGGAGGCCTGCTTCTCCCTCTCCCTCTGCCCCTGCTTGTGTTCCCTCTCTCGCTGTGTTTCTCTCTGTCAAATAAATAAATAAAATCTTTAAATATTAAAAAAAAAACACTTAGGACATAAATAAATGTTCTTTTTTGGCAAATTTTCTAGGTTGGTGGGTATTTTAAGTTTTACTGAGGAAAACAGATGTAAATTTTACGAACTGGCTGGCATCACTGGGGCACAGAAAACATTTTTCCACAGCTTTCTCTTCCTCCTCCAAATCAACTCTAAGTCGATATGCAGTTCATATTTGTAATCTAAAAATTGATATAGAGTTCTCTGTGTGTTCTGAGAAACATTGGAGGGCATGAGGACTACAACAATAAGCCACATCTTCATCATGTTTGAAATATTAAATCCTGTGGCATACAATGAGCCCAGAGAGCAGGGGTCGAGACCCCACTGTGTCCCCAGCTCTGTGCTAACACCACAGGGACTCTGAGCCCTTGTCCTTGGAAGGAAGATCAAGGATTGAAGACACACACATAAAAGGAAGAAGTTGGAGCCTTATTTTACACCATATACAAACACTGACTTAAATCAAAGACCTAAACATAAAGCCTAAAAGTATAAAACCCTTAGAAGAAAACAGGGAAGAGCTTTATAACATTAAATTTGGCAATGTCTCCTTGGATAGGACACCAAAAAAACAGCAGCAAAGGAAAAATACATATATTGGACTACTCAAAATGGAAAACTTCTGAGGACCAAAGGCCACAATCAACAGAGTGAAAAGGCAACCCACTGGATGGGAGAAATATCTGCAAATCCTACATCAGGTAA
This sequence comes from Phoca vitulina, assembly GCF_004348235.1. Lineage (NCBI taxonomy): Eukaryota > Metazoa > Chordata > Mammalia > Carnivora > Phocidae > Phoca > Phoca vitulina. Next base: position 2,615,934 of record NW_022589712.1, on the reverse strand, counting down.
GAGGATAATACCCAGAATGTTTAAAGAATTCCCACAACTCAACAACAGCAACAATAATCTGATCAAAAATGGGCAAAGGACTTGCATAGACATTTTTCCAAAAAAGATCTCCAAATGGTCAATAAGCACATGAAAAGATGCTCAATGTCACCATTATGGAAATGCAGACCAACGCCCATGGGATGCCACTTCACACCCATTAGGAAAGCTACTGTCAAAAAAACCCCAGAATATAACAAATGTCAGCAAGGATGTGGAGACTGTGGAAGCTTTGGTGGAAATATAAAACAGGGCAGCTGCTGTGGAGTTTCCTCAAAAAATGAAACATAGAAACACCATGTGGCCCAGCAATTCTACTTCTGGGTATATACACAAAAAAGAGTGAAAGCAGAAATTGGAACAAATATTTGTACACTCATGTTCAAAGACACATTATTCACAATAGTCCAAAGATGCAAACAAGAGTGTCCATCAGCAGATGAATAAACAAAATGTGGTTTATACATACAATCTGATTTAGCCTTAGAAAGGAAGGACATTCTGACACCTGCTACAACACGGATGGACCTTGAGGACGTTATGCTCAGTGAAATAAGCCAGTCACAGAAGTCAAATCCTGTAGGATCCCACTTATATGAGGCACCTGGAGTAGTCAAAATCATAGAGACGGAAAGTAGAGGGTGTCTATTTCTATGGGGGGAGGGGAGGGACTGAAGGAAGGGGACATGGAGAGTTATTGCTTATGGGTACAGAGCCTCAGTTTTGCAAAATAAAAGGTGTTTTCTGGATGGTCAGTGGTGATGGTTGCACAACAGTGTGGATGAACTTAGAGCCACTGAACTGTACAGTTAAAAATGGCTAAGACGGTAAATTTTATGTGTATTTTACCACAATTTTTGAAATATCTCCCCCAAAGAATGACATCACTGGTCCAGAGTATAAAACATCTCTCTCAATACGTGTGCAAGAAAGAAGCTATACCAAGCTCATAGACATCTCTCTGCAAGGCAATGAAACAAGGACGGTTGTCTTAGAGGCACAGTGTGGTGAATCCACACCAGTGTGCTTTCTCACGGGTGTGCTTCTGTTGTGGGATCTGACACGTTCCCTCCACCTGGTATTGTCTCCCTCCCTTCTCAATCCTGAAAGCAGGTCTGGTATTTGGGCTGCTGCCTTAACTCCCTTCTCCAGGCTCCGCAGCCATGACATTCCATCCTGACTCCCATGTTAATTTTTATGAACTTTTATTTGAAATTTGGGACATTCTTTCTTCTTTCCCCCTCCCTTCTAGACTAAAACCTTTTCTTGGCCCTTTCCGTCACACTAGAGTCCTGACCACTGAACTCCTCTGGCCAGATGCTCTCTCTTCCTTGGAGCTGGACCATGCCACGCAGTTGGAGTGTTACTTCTATGATGAAAGGCCTCCTTGGAACCACAGCGATACCAAGAGGCTGACTGCAGACACTGGGGTATGCCTCCCAGCTCTCCAGCCTCACCCCTGCAAGACGGGAGCACAGCCCTTCCAGTGGCTGGGGAATCAAATCCCTGCAAGTCACTGCCCTCAGCTAGGAGATCCCCTTCACCCAAGAGCTCGTCCCCTTCTGGGGGGGGTACCAGTGTTGGGGTATAATGACCTGGTCCCTGCCCTCTTGATTAGGATTGACGAGGCCTTTGCTGTGGCTCCCTATGTGCACCACTGCTCCTTCTGCCCAGTCTCTCCCCTCACTCCCCACAAGTATGGACCCCGAGAGCACTCCTATGAAACTCCCTCAAAGGCAGGTCTTCATTTCAGAATCCCAGTTCCAAGCAGCCAAAACCAGAAGCCCCATCACAGACTCGTTTCCTCAGGATCCTTCCTCAGCTATGTTGGATCCATGGAGGTCACGACCACTGTGCATCTCTAAAGAAGCAGGTGGACTTTCTAGGCCTGGCCGGTAGAAGTGAGGACCACACCTCTCACTCAAATTTACCCTTAAACTTCTTTCATGTTTCTAACAACCATCACTCCTCCCCCACCTCTGCCAAAAAAAAAAAAAAAAAAAAAAGATCAACTCTGAGGAAAATGAGAACATAGAGCCTTGAGTTCATGCTCTTGCCCTTCTCTGCACCTCCTTACAGGAGCGTCTTCCTACAGAACAAGGGCTTCACACTTCCTGGTAGGAGTTCTTTTAGGGCAAACATCCTCTTTCCTGTTTCCCTGGCTGTATTCTTCCTCGCCTTCCCCATGCCTGGTCATAGCAGCAAAAGGTGATAGAGAGAAATTCCTCCAAAACTGAGAAGGGAAATTACAACAGGAAGCATTTCAAACAAACTATATTCTACCACATACACATACATATATACGCACAATCTCAAAATTACATACTATGGATAGGTAGATAAAAGATAGATAAATAGATAGAATGACTGATTGACAGATAATAGAAACAAGTTGATGATGACAATGATAGGTAGCTGATAAGTAGATATTTAAATAACGACAGGGGCACCTGGGTGGCTCAATCGGTTAAGCGTCTGCCTTCAGCTCAGGTCATGATCCCAGGGTCCTGGGATCAAGCCCCACGTTGGGCTCTCTGCTCAGCGGGGAGTCTGCGTCTCCCTCTCCCTCTGTCCCTTTCCCCGCCACTCATAGCTCTTTCTCTCTCTCTCTCAAATAAATAAAATCTTTAAATAAGTAAAGGACAGTCTAAATTAATGAAAACCATGAATCATATATCATGTTTTCTAAATATACACTTATTACTTCCAAGCACACATAATCAAAGGAACTAGAAGCTGGAAAAGCACTGTGGAGCCAAAGCGTTTCCATGATGCCTTAAAGAGCAGAATTTATTTATAATGTCCCCATTAAAATGTTTCATCGTAAATAGATCTTGCCAGCGTATTTGAAAACAGCTTGCTCTTTTATGTAAGACAACTTAATTAGCCTAATTAAGATGCTTCGTGAGGTTTTTCTTCCATGACAATGCAGATCATCCTAACAGCGAGCATTTACAGCGTGCTCACTGTGCGCGGGCAGTTAGCCAAACTTTCGCTCAGTACTTCCTAATTTAATCTCACAACTATGAAGTAGACACAAATCTTATCTGCACTAAAAGATGATGAACCTGAAGCAGAGGTCACAGAGCGAAGAAGGTGAAATAAATTCAGAGAAGAACAGAGGATTTTCAGGGCAGTGGAACTACTTTGTAAGATATCATAACGATGGATGGATGTCATCATGCATCGTCCAAACAGCACCATGCTCTATTCTTCATGCAAACTTTGGCCTTGGGTGACTGTGATGTGTCAATGTATGTTCATCGATTGTAACAAATGTACCACTCTGGAGGGAGACAGTGATAGTGGGAGAGGATGTGCATTAGTGGGGCCAGGGACTATTTGGGATATCTCTGTGCTTTCTGCTCAATTTTCTGTGATCCTAAAACTGCTCTAAAAATAAAAGGGAAAACAATCTGGTGGGACTTCAGTTGGCATTGCATTGACTAGCAAAATCAGTTTGGAAAATGAACACCTTAATAATATTGAGTCTTCTGGTCCATGAATATGGTATGTCTCTTTATTAATTTACATCTTCTTTAATATTTCAGCAGTTTTTTTTTTTTTCCCCAGCAGTATTTTATAGTTTTCAGGATATAAACTTTGCATAGATTTTGTTAGATTTATCCCTATGTGTTACAGTCTTTGCAGGCTATTGCATATAACTTAATTTCAATTTCCAATTCTTATTGGTAATATCTAGAAGTACAGGGAGCAGGGAGGGATTCCTGACCCCTTCACAGCAGCTAGCCTTTAGCTGCCCCACAGACAGGATCCCTCCATGGTCCTGAGCATTGGAGGGAGCATGAGGCTCCTCCCATGGTCTTAGGCCTTTGCATCCTATGAGAGAAGTGCTAGGAGCTGGGTTGGGTCTCCCTCCAGTCATGCCCTGGCCCCGATCTTTCTCACATACCTCCAGGGAAGGCCCATGGAGAGGAGATGCAAGGGAGTGTGGGCTCCCGTATGCCTGGGGCCCCCAGATTCTAAACTGGTGCGGAAGCCCACACTCAGCTGTTTTGTTTTTACCCACTTCCATGACTGTTTCTTCCACCTGTTCTCTGCCACAGGTGAAATAGATCATGTCCCAGCCCTCCTCGAAGGCGCTTGTCATCCTTTAGGATAAAGCTCCCTAGTTGCCTTGCTCTCTGATGGGTTCAGGGAGAGGTATGACTTTGTAGCTCACCTGGCTTTTTCTCATTCTCGAGAACATTTTCTTTATGACTTTCTGCATCCTAAGCAGAACCAGAGCACCAAAGTCTTTTGTTGATGCTGTTTGTTTGCTTGCTTTGAACCAATAATGTATCCGAGCATCTTTCCCTTCAGAAGTAAATAAAGTTTTCATATGAGAAAAAACAATCAAGAAGCAGAATTTGCCCTAATTTACAATTAACTTAAGACCTCTTTTTAACTCCTGCTTTCAAGGCACACAAAAATTATGTTGACTCTATTCATGATCAAGTACTCATTGACCAAGGCTCTAGGTCACAAACCCCAAATCCCTGTCTGGTAAACAAGGTATGTCTGAGTCACGAACGGAGTACTTTTGTATTTAAAAGCTTCGTATGAAGAGGTCAGCAGCTAATGCTCTTTGTTAAAATTAATAGCTAGACATCAATGCCCTGTCCAACAGAGGTACAATTTAGCTGCAACTGATTTTTTTCATGGAAGTAAAATAACATGGACAGAAGGGTAGGTAGCCCTTAACTTATAAAGTGAGATGCTTTTGACCTTCCTAATCTAATCGTTTAGGGGAAGGCAGAATGAAAGCCTCCACCTGTCGGTCATAATGGGCACTGTTCTTATGTAGGAAAATGTTAAGTTTGAGGGAGAAAAAAATGAAATATTTAGCAGTGAAATGTATGGTTGATATACTTTACCTAAAAACACTTGAGCAAAAAATACTAACAAAAAGTAATCTACAAAAATATGACTTATTCCACATTCAAAATCCTCCAGTTGCCCCAAGAAACATGTTTTACAGTTGGTTTCTTCAGATCAGGACTCAGCCTGGAAATATACATTACATTTTATTCTGTCTCTTTTGTCCCTATAATATGCAATTGTCCTTCCTGGTCTTTTGCTTCAGACTTGTGAAGAGAACAGACCAGCTGTCCCACAGACAAGCCCACTGTGAATAACGGCACCCAGAGAGCTCCACATGGGGAGCCCTGAAGCCTGTGAATGGGTTACCTTCCGTGTTTAGGTTAAGGATCTTGAGATGGGGAGACTATCCTGAATCATACAGATGGGTTTGATTCTGGGGGGAGGCAGGAGGGTCAGAGTCAGCAGATGGGAGGGTGGAAGCAGAGGGCAGGGTGAGCCAAGGAACTCAGACACCTCCAGAGGCTGGAAAAAGCAAGAAAGCTGATTCTGGAATGGAACGCAGCCCTGCCAACACCTAGACTCTAGCACCTCTGACCTCCAGATCTCTAGGCCTTTGTGGCTTGGAACCCTCACCTGTGTGGTCATTTCATACCGGGCAATCAGAAGCGAACACAACCACTGCTTGGGCTCCCTGTGAGCTGAATCACAGTGCTCTCTGCCTTGTTGCTTTCTTCGTGTTTTCCCTACGAACTTGGCCGCTTTGTTTAAAGTAACTTTCTGCCTTGTCCTTAGGAATGTATCATGGTGTGCCTTGTACTGTAATTATCAGTTCTTCTATCCAACAGAAACCCTGAAGCCAGGGGACATGAGTCATTCATCACTACATCTTCCAAACTGCCCTTTGCAGGAGAGCTGCTGAAGAAATATTTCCTAGATAAGTGAATAAATATTTGCTATTCGTAGAGCAACCTTTAAGGAAGGTAAAAGGGAGGGAATGAACAGGAATGGGGGAATGTGCCATACCTGAGAGTTTAGTTACTTCATATTATTTTCTAAATGTAAAACTAAATGGACTTGCTTCTCGCCTTATAATAGAGACGTTTGAGTAGTTCAGTTTACCAACTTAAAAACGGTTGCCAGTCACCAGGGTCCTCATCAGAGGGAGGCAGAAGGACCACAGTCAAGAGGGAGATGTGAGGGCCGAAGCAGACGTCAGAGCAGAGACACGATGCCGTGCTGTCAGCTCTGAAGGTGGACAGGGCTGGCAGCCCAGGGTGTGGACTGAGATAAGAAAGCGGGCTCTGCCCTGGAGTTCCCACAAGGAACGCAGCCCCGCCAATGCCCGAGCTGAGCCCAGTGACCACGGGTGTCTGCTCTCCCGAGCCGTAAGATCATAAACTCATGCTGCTTAAAAATAGTAATAACTAAAACAGAAAATGACAAATATCTACCCTCCCAATAGATCATGAGTTGAATTATTGAATAAATTAGTATTCTCCATACATAGAGCAAAATACTTGTGATGGAGCAATGACTACAGATATTAGCAACAAGACAAATCCATGACCTAACGCCAGTCGCTTGGAAAAAAAGTGGATTTGGAAGTCAATGACATTGTTCTCAGAGACTGCCCAGTCTACCGCACTGCTTCTAGAAAAGCCTTTTCTAAGTGTATCTTGCCCTTGTTCTGAGGGTTCCCTGCTTTGGGGACTCAAGGTGTGGCCTGAAGACCAGAAGCACCACACCCCTGGGGAAAAGGCTGATTAGAAATGTACTCTCAGGCCCCCCGAGACCTGCTAGGCCAGCTCTGCAGCTTTATCAGACTTTCCAGGTGACGGTCAGACTTGCGAGGGAGCACGCCCCGTCAGGGAGCAGGCCCGCCTCCACCCCCTCTGCCTCCCTCCGGACCTGAGCACAGCTGGGGCGGCCAGACCCAGGGAACAGAAGGCTGCGCAGCGCAGGTAGGCCAGGACCGGGCGAAGGCGGGGTTCTGGGTTGACTTCTACATGCGCCTTGACAACCCCACAGCAATACTCCGGGTCCCCGGGGTCCGTCAGCCGCGCTCGTGAGACCTACTGCCAACCGTCCTCCAGTTTCCCATAGTGAGCGTGCTGGCTTTTCATAAATAGAGCAGAGCCGCTTCACTGGTCACGAAGGACGGAGCGCACGGCCTCCCCGTACTTGAAAAGAAAGCTGCGTATTCCCACCCCTGCCTGTGTTGTTAAAGGTGTCTGCAAGCCCGGGCCCCCGCCGCGGCCTTCTGGTCATGGAGGCCACCCGCTCTCTGGGAGGCAGCGGCCGCGGGGCCCGTCAGGTGTCGGGAAGGGGCAGAAGACGCGGTTTCCTAGGCCTGCAGGAAGGCAAGATGAAAGCCCAAGAAAGGGGCCTAACTGCAGAGCAAGAAAACGTAAAAATTAAAAAGCTCTGAGCCCGTGGCTCTTTCGACACGCGTTGTCCCCACCACGCTGGCCGCCCCTGGCCCCCCCCAGAGGCACACCGCAGTGAAGTCAGGAGAGGGCCCGGGATGGGGGCCTCGTGGCTGAGAACAGGGGAGGGTTTCTGCAGCATGTGTCATGATGTGTGTTTTATTCCCTCCTCCTGCTGCCATGTAAGCATCATCCCCCATGACCACGCTCCAAGAGGGACAGGGACTGACTGAGGGGGAGAGTTGTGCCGGGAGAGGTCGGGTGTCTGAGGCAAAATCACCCCAAAACGTGCTCTCATCCCAAACGAGGCACCCCCACCACCAGGAGCTTGGGGTTGCCCAAAGTCAGAGGGAGCCCCACACGCTGCTTGGCTGGTGTGGAAGAAGAAATTGCTACAAACCTAGTCAGCGTACACGCGTGGGTTTTAGTTCAGGCCCTAAAAAGCAGGGTCTGCGCCAAAGACTTTGAGCCCCAGACCCATGAAACCAAGAAAACTGAGTTTCTCAAACATTGTATTTGTTATGGGTTGAACTCTGCCCTCAAAAGTCCTAAACCCCAGGACCTCAGCACATGACCTTATCTGAAAAGAGGGTCACTGCAGACATAATTAGCTAAGAAGTCAGTCATCAACTGGGTGGGCTCTAATCCAATGTGATGGACTCCTTATGTAAAGACACAGGGAGAACATCCCGTGAGGACGGAGGCAGGGACCCGGCCACGTGTGCGCAAGCCCAGGAACAGGGAGACGGTCGGCAACACCGGGCTCGGGAGGCACCTGCCCCGGGCTCTCCCTCCCAGCCTGGAAGGAAGCAACGGCTGGCTGCTCGAGGTCAGCCGTCCAGCCCCCAGAACTGTGGGCATGAATGTCTGCTGCCTGAGCCCCGTCCGTGGAGCTGCCACAGCAGTCTGGGAAGGAGCCCCGGCTGCCTGGATGCCTGGATGCTGTACCCGGGCAGCCGACAAACACCTGCTAGCCGTGCACTGCACCCCGCCGCTCGCCTGCACCAGCCTCCCGGAGTCTACTCTTCTCGCATGAGCTCCAAGGGAGGGTCCTGCTTAGAAGTCCCCGCAGCTTCCCAGAAAATCCAGAGTAACACCCAGAGACCTGAGCCGGGTCCCCAAGGCCCTGCACCTCGCCTTCTCCACGCTGGGCTCCGTGCTCCCCCGGCCGCCACACCCACCCCGCGCCTGGAACTGTCTTCCCCACGTTCCTTAGCTGGTGTGTCCCCTCATTCAAGTCCCAACACAAACCCCACCAGCCCAGAGGGGCTTCTCCACCCACCACTCTGTTGACATGGCCCCCCTCACTCTCCATCCCCACTGCTCTCCCTACACCACTTGGAATGGAATGGTCTCCTTTAGTTGCTTATTTGAAAGAACACTAAAATGGAAGGTCCATGCGGCAGAGACTTTAGTCTGTCTCTGTTATCTGAGTCACTGAGTCCCCGGAGCCTGGCACAGTGCCAGGCACACAGCGCTCACTCAGACATTTGCCGGGAGAATTAAGGAGGAGGGAGGGTGGGAGGAGGTGGGGGGGAGGGGAGGGCTGGCTCCCACCAGGCATGTGCCCAGGGCCTGTGGTCCCCCACATCCCCGGAGACCCTCGTCATTTCGAGAAGAATCTAGAAATCACCCTCTGGTATTTATCCTATTACTCTGGAAACAGGCGTTTATGTGTCTGAATCCTCAAAGATTATGACTTCCTGAAGAACAGGAGGTCTTACTCATGTTTCTGTCAAGCCTAAAATAGACAGTAGATGCTCCCCAAACTAGGTCTTCAAAGAGACTTCGAGTTCTTTGCATATAAGTTGCGCCCACCGTTTGCTCCCTTCGTTCTGGGGAGGATGGGAACTGGGCTAGGGCCGAGGGACCCGAGCCCCCCACCGGCACCCAGGGAAGCCGGGCCAGGACAGAGACGGAGGGCAGAGACGCTGCCGATGCCCAGCTGGCTGCTTACTCAACACGCATTTGGCACTGAGGGGTGTTTTGGTACTACATCTTGGAGAAAAATATGTCTTAACGATTCCCTAGAGAGGTTTATGACTCACATAAATTGCAAAGTCTGTGTCTCCACACTCAGCTCACAGCTGCACCTGTTACACGAGTACAGTTCTGCTGTTTTACTCTTTATTCCCTCAAAATATCTGAACGGTCATACACTACACAATTCTCCACCTGATACTTTGAATTTTACCCCCACACATAGAGCATCACTATGGAGGATACAGGTAACCTCTTACCATAAATATTCAAATTATCCATCTGAGGTTAACAGAAGATAAGGAACTTTTATAATTCTTGGATGTTTTGGTACACATAGAAACCAATTCTGTATTTTCCCACTTTGAAGAGAACAGGAGAGAGAATTCTGAAAAGAGGAAAGGAGAGAGAATCCCAGTGTGACAATGTAGAGACCCTGAGTTCCCCCACAGCCCCAGGAAGCATGGATATGGCTGCAGGGACGCTGCCCGAGGCCTCCCGTGTGTGGGCCGGGGAGGCACCTGTCACCTTGCTTTAAGCCCAGAGGAGAAGACAAGCCACAGCGTCTGACCTGGGCCCTGATCCCATTAGCCAAAAAGCCATCAGCCACCATCAGCTACACCGGGGAATCAGTGATTCTAGGATTAGAAAGCACAGCAGCGTGAATAGCTTTGGCTTGAAATTCCCTTACTTGTTGGCTCTGCATTATACTGAGCGAAGCACAGCATTTTCGGTGCCTCAATTTCACCACCTGAGAAACCGAGGGAAAGTAAGGGACCTCCCTCCCACCTCTCTGCGGCTTAGCAAGGACGGAAGGTGATAGAAATCAGATTCGCGTTAAGAGGCAGCGTTCTTATTCCAGCGAGTCACTGGGCTTCCTCTCTGGTGGGACTGGTGCGCCGTCCTTCCCTGGAGGCTCAAACACAGGAGGCCCTACAGGACACCCCACACTTGATCTTAGGGCTTTTTCCAAGCCCTGCTCTGGGCTGAAGTGCAGCTTTAACGAGGTGTTTGCTTCGCGATTTAGCAGCTACCCGGCCACGGGTATTGCTGGCTGTGATGGATGGGTCAGCACCCTCGGCCCCCGACAAGCAGCGCATTCTTTATGTGACCGGCCACCACCTCCGCTGCTGGCCTGTCCCCCGCGGCCCCCTGCTCGTTCACACCGGCTCCAGCCCGGACACAGACCGTGCGGGTAATCTGCTCTGCTCGCCCAAACACGGGCCCGCGTTGCCCCCGGGCGGGGTGTTGTAAGACAGCGGGACAGGGTCCCCGGGGGCGCGCAGGGCCAGCACTGTCGAGGCAATCCTCGTATCGTCAGAGGGAAGGCCCCCCAGAAACGGGCCGGCTGCTGGCTTTGTCACGGAAGCAGAAAGACGAGCGTCTCAGCCGCGGAAGCAGCCGAGGCCATCCTGTGACCAGCGGTGACGGGCGCGAAGGCCCGGTGGTGACGGACGACCGGCCGCGGGGCTGGGCGCGTGCGAAGAGCCGGACGTCTGGCCTCGCGTGGATGCTCGCAGAGCGCTCCCGCCGACCCAGGGGCGTGCTGCAGCGGCTTCCCCGACGACACGGCCCATCCTCCTCCACTCCTGCCCCGGGAGGCGCGAGTGCGTGGTGCTGCCGAGCCCGCCGTGACCACACAGACGGGCTCTCACCGGCTCAGCCCACGGCCCTCCCTCCACACATTCTGGTTACCGCGCCTTCTCCAGAGTCTCCCTGAGGACTGAACGCAAGCCTGTGTTCTGCTGGACAGAAAAACGGAAGGCAGAAGGAACATAAACAGGCTGACAGGGCGGAGGTGACGTGGCTGATGCCAGCTTCAGGAGACGTGACGAGCACCCGACAGGCAGGCAGAGAATGAGCAGGGCTCGGAAGACCAACCATCTCTGTTCCAAACTGCTAACTCTCGCTTTAAACTGTAATTGCTTTGCTCTTAATTGCTTTATTAGTTCTGAGCCTTCATTATTCTTCTTGTCTCATTTCTATTCAAACCAGTTTGGATTGTTTTGTCTTTTTTTTAAAGGAACAATGGAACCCTGTCTAGATCCCCAGGGCGAGACAGGTAAGAGAAGATACGCTGGAACCTACAGGTGATCAGGGTGGCTCAGCCCCGACCCGGGTGACATCCCACTCTGACCATGACTTTAGCCCAGAGGGTTCTGATAACACTTTTGGGTTGTTCTCTCCTTCAAGCATGAAGGGTCCTCCATGCTCCCCCAAATCTCTTCCCTGGCCTTGCTCGAGCCTCCCTCCCCCAAGCTGAGAAATCAAGGGGTCCAAGCTGTAGCTGCTTGGGAGTCAGGCTGCTGGTCATTAAAGGAGGTCACGCTGACAGAACATCCTGCCCCAAATAACCGCCATTGTTCCACCTGACCCCTGAGGAGAGGCCAGGGGCCTGGCAGTGGGGACTGCATCTTCAAGCATCCTCAGACGGGCCGCAGTTGTCTTCTCTGCCCTGGTACCCCCCTCTACCCCCCACAGAGCTCTCCACCAAGAGGTAGCTGACCTCAGCAGATGCCACCCCCCCCACACTCTGTTCTGCCTACAGATGCCAGAATCTCTGCTATCAAAACCCGGAGTAGAAGCTCAGGGGGGACAGGGAAACACCCCAGTCATCTTAAGGAAATAAAGTAAAATCATGCTAATGTGGAGAATAACTTATCTGGACCTTGTTTCTGAAGTCGACAAGAAAGTGGTCTTTAATAATAACCATAACCCTGATATCTAAGCACTTTAAAAATGCATACACCGAATTCCAGTATTTTTCACAGGTTGTTGTTCTGTGAAATTAGGAACTTGTCTAAAACACCTGTTGTCTGTGATCCAGAGACAGAAGGTTAAGGGTTGTGTGGGGATGCGAAGTCTGGGGCTGAGCGGTGCTTAGAGGCCTGGCTTCCGCATCCTGGAAGGGGCCCTCTCCTTCCTGCCTCCCCACACCACACCACACACCACTGCCCCCAGGGACCAATGACAGGGCTCCCCAGACACCTAGGCTCAGTCACCCGTGGACTAATCCTGCAGTGTGAGCCCAAGCGAAGCATGTGATTCTGCAGTCAACCTTGTACTCTGGTAGGGTCCTAAATCCTCACCTCCCACCCAGCTTTGCAACACGTAACCTGCAAAAGGAGACAGGGAACAGGAGTGCAAATCTCACAAAGCAGGCACCTCCCACACATTCACGGGTCAACTCTCTGCTCCCGGATTTCCCTTCCAGGACTGTGAGTCCCTCCCAATAACCCCTGAAAGACACAGCTGAAGAAACGTTTCCTGACACGATCAGCTGAGGGTTTTTTCTTTTGCACGGGCACCCCGGGTGGGGGGGAGCCTTTCCCTCTGCAATGGTGAGGAGAGGCACGTGGCACTCACACCCACTTCCTGTCTCAATTGCAATCTTTATTCTAGACGTTCTTCCATGGACGGAGCCGTGACGTGCAATACAACTGGACGAGAACCACACATTGAGATATTTATACATAAGATGTCCCAAGTGTGTTCTATGCTTTAAAATGTATCCTTATGAAGATGCCACACACAGTCGCCGAATCAGAGTGACCACAAGGCCGCAGCGGCTCCTGAGTCCCCTCCCGCGTCCCCTCCCGCATGCCTCCAGGATGCACCCACTTTCCTTGTCATCTTCCCATGTTGGGCACCATGTTCTGCCCACCGGGCATCAATAAATATTCTTGATTGAATGAATCAACTGTTGTTGATTTGAATGATTTTTTTTTCCTAAATAGGGTTTTTCATCATCATACATGTCAGACTGGCCAACAGTGTGAAACTTTTCTGCTGACTTCCCTCCCGTGTCTGAGCCATAAATCCTTCAGTTACAGGAGACCCCGCAGTTCCACTCTGAAGGCCCAAGAGGACGCACAAGGAAGCGCTTGCTTCCCACCAACCCTCAGACAGTTGTGAAAACACCCATCTGCTGTGGCTGGACCTGCATGTTGCTTCCAGCATCGTCTATCAGAAACCTCAGGAAGCGCCCATTATGTCTCAGGGTCCCTGCAAACACCACAAACCCGTCACATAGCAACATTGCGTCCTGCAAAATACTCCTAAAACTTGTTTGGAAATTATTCCTTCGTTTATTAAGAGTCAAAGTTAAATTGATATTCTACCATCGGGAAATAGTAATAATTTGCTGTGTCTCACCTCCCATTATCAAAAATAACTTTAAAGAGGTCGAATAATTTTACTGCAACAAATCAGCACCTGCATTTCCACCCAAAATGTTAAGGATAAGACACCCTGAGACTAGGAGATCTTAGGAAATAAATATTGTGAATGAATTAAAAGATTCTCTCTTAGTCTGTTAGGGGCGCCCGGGTGGCTCAGTCTGTTAAGCGTCTGCCTTTGGCTCAGGTCATGATCTCCGGGTCCTGGGATGGAGCCTGTGTTTAGTGGGGAGTCGGCTTCTCCCTCTGCCCCTCCCCCTGTCCGTGCTCATGCACTCCCTCTCTCTCTCAAATAAATAATCTGTTTTTAAAAAAAGATTCTTGAAGTGGGGGAAATTGGAGGGGGAGACGAACCATGAGAGATGATGGACTCTGAGAAACAAACTGAGGGTTCTAGAGGGGAGGGGGGTGGGAGGATGGGTTAGCCTGGTGATGGGTATTAAAGAGAGCACGTTCTGCATGGAGCACTGGGAGTTATACGCAAACAATGAATCATGGAACACTACATCAAAAACTAATGATGTAATGTATGGTGATTAACATAATAAAAAAATAATAAAATTAAAAAAATTTAAAAAGATTCTGTTAATTGCATAAGCACTTTTTTTTTTTTTTTTAAGATTTTATTTATTTATTTGACAGAGAGAGACACAGCGAGAGAGGGAACACAAGCAGGGGAGTGGGAGAGGAAGCCAAGCATGGAGCCCAATGTGGGGCTCGATCCCAGGACCCCGGGATCATGACCTGAGCCGAAGGCAGACGCTTAACGACTGAGCCACCCAGGTGCCCCTATAAGCACTTTTGAGCACACCCTGTCGCACAGGCGTGGCGCTCGGGATGGCCCTACCAGGGGAAGACTCGGCACCAGCCGTGTGAGCTCCGCGCCGCAGAGCTTCCTGAACCGGGCTGCTAATGTACCAGGCAATCTGCCTGCAAGGAACGCACCGCGGGTTTTTGGTGATCAAAATTCCCACAAATGCCTAGCAAAGTGTAAATAAAGGTGGCAGTCAGGCGTGGCTTGGTTTCTCTGAGACCCTGGGCATTGGACCTTGTTAGTCTGCAAGGAGGGCCTCCTTCCTTATCCACTGGCCCTCCCGGGGACCTGTCCAGTTGTCCTGTCCTCTCAGGGAAGTAAGTCTCCGGCTCATAAGGCCATTTGGCCTTTCACCTCTGTGAAATTGGCAAAAACAGGGCTACACCTACTCTCCCACGGAAGGCAAGCACTCCCCAGGCCAAACCTTTTGTTCAAGAACGCTGGAAGCTCCTTGCAAAGCCAGGAGCCGAGCCGGGCTGCTTGCAGGGCAGAGCTGGAAGGCCGCCAGCTAAAGATGAGGCCGCTCTGTGCCCTTTCTCTTTGTTTAACCAACATATCATGTCATGTGATCATAAGATACGGTGGCACTGGGCTGAAAATGCAGATTGGCGGGCATGCATTTTGACAGACAGTTTTTAGCACCCGAACAGACCATTTTGTAAAGCCAGCAATGTTCACTGATCCACCCCTCCCAGCTACCAGACCTTCCCAGCTGTTTTATAAAAAGCAACAGAATTGCACATCTTACAACTTTCATGCTTCCAAGTGGTGCATCACTGAGCAACTCAGGAAATGAAAGCTGCTTAATTGCCTCGTCAACCTTCCCCCGCGGAGGGCACTTCTTCACAAGCGGTCAACGTGCGGCTGCTCCAACAGAATCCCTTTCCTTTGGCTGTGATTCCCCTTTGGATTGTAGCGCTTTCCTGTCCCAGGCCCCTCAGAGCGTGCTTGCTGGCACCACAACGTCCCCCAAGACCTCGGGGGTGGTCTGGAGCTTTCCGCTCCCTTGAGGGCGAAGCCCGTTTCCTGCCGCCCAGGTCAGGCATGTGCCCCTCACAGCGTGGAACCCAGGCTGACATCGCCAGCGACCGCTAATGCCCTTGGCTCTTTCCCACTCCACACCCCTGCAGGGTGCCCGCTCCACAACCCCCGTCTCCCCTCCCAGCCTCCCCTCCTGACCTGCTCCCCACAGAGGGGCCCTTCCCTACTCTGCTCGCGGGGCTCGGAGAGCACAGCCTCACACGTGTTCAGAGGCCTTCCAGCAGGTGAAATTATGTATCACTTCGGTGCCCCGGCTGGTTACTCCACACGCCTGTCTTTATTGGTGATAATACGCCATCTCCCTCGGAAAAGCCCATGCCCAAAAACTATGCCTTTTACCTTGGTTTGTGATTTTTCTTCCTGTTTCATGTATCCCTTTTGAGGGAAATGTATTGACTGTCATATACACAGCATACACGTGTGCATGTATGTATCTGTGCAGGTGTATGTTTACACACATATATTTCACTAAAATAACCGCTCACGGGCTGTTAATTTCAAACTGCCGTTCCTCCCTCCACCCCACCTTCCTCCCCAAAGAATCAGGCTATAATAAAACACGTATAATTACTTCTTCCACGGTATCTTCGATGGTGGGCTCCGAGTCCAGGTTAAGATCCTCCTCGGCGGTCTGACAACAAAGATACACATTGAATGGCGTTAGCATGGCAACACTCTTGTAAAGAGCATCACACCGGTAATCAATACGAGGGCGAACGAGCTATTCCCTATTAGCGCAGCAGAACAGGACAACTAAGCCAAGGCCCCCTCCCACCTGTGTCTACTTGAAACCTCGTGCAGCTCCAGGCAGGAAATGGATCTTTCCTGCCTGGAAGGAACGCACCGCAGGCTTCCTCCTGCCAGGAAATGTATTCAGCGTAACAGGCGGTGAATAAAGCACAGAGTGTTTACATCCACAATTGTAAATTACTCCATCAGCCAAGCGTGTATAACTCCGGCCACACGTGAAAGAAGCAGGTGATTTACTGATTTACGTAACTCCCTGACCAGCAAGGCAGGGGCTATGGATTCGAGTGGGGGTTCAACGACTAACAGACAGAAACAGAGAAGTGACAAATGGAAGGCGTTTGCGACCATTCTTGTTTGGACAGAATCTCTCAGCTGACGCTCAGAGAATGACTAAACTCGGACAGAGTCAAGTTCCTGGCCCATAAACACATAAAGCAGAGTGTTTCTGTAGGATAAGGCTTCACCAGGAGGGTCTGGGTCTGAGTCTTGCTTACTGCATCATGACTTAAAGCAAACTGCTTAACCTGGGCCTCAGTTTCCCTATATACGTCTGGAACGTTAACAGCATCTACCAACGGAGGGATGTGGAGAGAGCTCGGGGAGCAGCGCCAGCCGGCTCGCAGCACGGGCACCATTGCCCGCCACCACCCCAAGCCGGCTGGGTCCCTCACTTCCAGGCGGTCTGCTCACCTAGCGGCTCTAAGATAACCAGCAACGGACAAGCTAGACCGTGAGATGTCGGGGAGTCCTATTTGATCTGCATTGTTTAAAGACAGGGGCTTTTCCTTTCTTTAATGCATGATGACATCCCAGAAAGGAAGGTCATGCTTATTCCTTTAAAAGAACATGAAAAGGGGATAAATGGGTCAGCGAGCCCCTGTGGGCAGCCTTCCACCACCACCTTTCTCATCCTGTCTCCCATTTTCTCACCTTCCCGCCCCACCCGAGGCATGCCCTTGGCCGCGATAAAGCCTGCTGAAAGCCACTAAAACATCATATGTATGCTGCTTTTTAAGGCCAGATTCTTCAGCGATTTTATGGAGGGCCCAGTTTTTAATTAGCATACGTTTCCTTGAAAATACATCTAACTGGTCAAATATACCACCCGAAATATTTCAAAACAATTCATAAAACCGCAAATACTCTCCCTCGATAATCAAATGAATTTCCCCCATCTACGTGCTGAGGCAAAGCTGGTTTATGTAAAGATAATGGTGTGTCCAGTACAGTGAGCCTCAAACCCAACCCAGGCCAGTTCAAGAAAACAAGGCAAGGGGAGACCGACTCCTAAGTTAGAGAAGAACTGGAATCCCAGAGTGTTGGTCGCTAGCCCTGGGAAACCAGCCATTAGTCCTGTTAAATTTGTGCAAAAGCAAATCATAGAATCACGTGCGCCGTATAGCAGGTTCTCTTATAGGAAGAGCATGTGAAACTTCTCACGCAAGGATTTTGTGGTATTTAATGTGGAGGGCAGAGGCCAAACGTACTCCATGTGTTTTGCCCAATGTCTTGACATGTGAGATATTTTAGTAACATACAACATAAAACACGCGCAAACCTGGAAAGCAAAATGAGCCTCTCAGTTCCAGAGCAGACAGATCTCCCATCTGTGTGGATTCAGAGGACGCCCCCAGACCCGAAGGACTTCGGGACCAAGGCTTCACATTTAACCTTTCCAGAAAAAGCTCTGATTTTCTGGGTTCCAAAGCAATGGGACTGGATGCTCTGTCTCCATAAAGCATACTGCAGAGGGTATGCAATCCTCAAACATCTACCCAGGAAGCTTGAAGAAAATTTCTTTGGCTTTGAGACCATCTACTTTATCCAATTTTCGTGATTTGTTGTGGCATGTACATCAACCTCAAAAACTTTTAAAATTTGCCCTCTAAATGGGGTGGCAAGGCAGTGCGGTCTGTGACATATTTGAACAACATGAATATATTCACTGCTGGCCCATTTTCAGTCGATCTCAAATATTTCCGACGCCAGCGGCTCCTTAGAGCTTCGGTCAGCAGCAGTGATGTGAAGTCTGGAGCCCCTTGAGAAATTATGCAAAGCCCCTTCGCTTCCCCACTTCTGTCCTCCTTTCTCTGCCCGAAGCCAAATCCTCCCCCTCTTTGTGGGGCCCAGCTGTGCGGGGGCTGGGAGCTGGGTCTCCACCACAGACATAGTTCGGATTACTAAGAGGGCTTCAGAAAGCACCAGGAAGTCAGAGAACTCCTGGCTAATCGTTCTTAATTCAATTCATTCATTCACTTTCTTTAAAAACTCAAATCTCTCTCAAAAGAAAAAAAAAAAAAAAAGAGCCCTGAATTAGCAACCCTTGTGAGAGGCTCTTTCTAAGGCACTGTCTTGGACGCCAGGAACGACATCCTGGGCAAACAGAATAGTCAATGACATAAAGAGCGGGGGTGTCACCTCTCTAGACTTGGGTGCTAGTCATCGGCAGCAATGGTACATTCTTCCATCAAAAAATAGGCTTCGTATCTATGCGGTGCTCTACCCCCTCTGTCGAACATCAGTGTATAGTACAAGCATTAAGTTAGTCTGGCTCCCCAAAAAAGCACTTTAAAACACTAAGTAAATTCTCTTCTAAAACAGAATCTCCCATTCAGTTTAAAATTGTTACGTGAATGTCTCAACATAGAGATTGTACATATAAACATAAGTAACACTTAAAAGAAGAATTGAATTTACAGACATGATGCTGGGATAGGAGATAAGACAAAAATTAAAGCTTGGACTTAGTAAACATTTAGCAAGTTATTAGAATTTGCCATTTGGGAAAGCAATCTGAGTTGCTAGAGACACAGCACGGGTACGTCTAAGAATCCAGTAGATGGTCTAATAATGGGACGAGGGACTGACCCTTCACGGACAAATGTGTGTTGATCATCTATAATTCAAATTAAGGAGATCTAATTCTATGGACCAGACTTCCAGAGAGTTCCAGGACCCTGGGGAAGCATGTAGTTAAAGAGTATCAGAGAGGACACCCACCAGCCAGCCCTGGGGAGGGGCCACCGACACTTACATTTCATTATCTTTTCTCCTTATTTGTAACAACTCCTCTTTACTGAAAGGCACACACACTATTAACCCTGCATTATCTTCATGCCTTCTGTTTCTTAAGAAGTCATCACTGTTTTGCCCCTGGTTTCATCCTCGACTGTAGCAAATGGAGCTCTTAAAATGTAAAGCCACTTGTTGAAGGAAAATCAAACGGATGCAGATTAGTTTGGAAGCCCGTGAAGACTTCCAAGATACACACATTGCTCAGGAAGCATCCTGAAGTTTGGTTTAAGAGCAACAGTTTCTTCCTTCAACGCACTGGCTTTCATTCATTTAATTCACACCCCACCCAACGCCCCGTGGGTGGGCACCTGTATACATAATGTTTACATGCATGCACACACGCGCATGCATCCATAGGACACGACATACACAGCTCTGCACACATTAAATATTCAAGGTTCTGTCACATAAGAGTCCCCAGTAAATACGAATCCATTCTATGAGACATCCCGCGAGCCACAGTCAGGCTCCTGCAGAATGCATTCTTCTCTCCTTGGGACTCACCTCTATTTCCATGGGCTCCACCTCGATCTTTTTCCATAGCTCCAGCAACTGTGCAATCGGCATTTTTTAAAACTTTCCTTTCCGTCTGACCAAGTGCTGGGAGAGAAGAAGCAGGGGCACCGAGCAGTGCAGAGAGGGGGCAGACAGGGTGTCCGCGCCCGGGCAGGGGCAGGCAGCGCGGGGAGAGGGGCCCGGGGGTGGGCGGGGGGCCGGGGTCTGCAATATGGCTGCGGGCCGAGGGGGCTGCGCGCCGAGCTGCCGCTCCCGCCGCCGCGCTGGGCCGACGAGCAGAGCCCAGACCCCACGGGACCCGCACCCGCAGCCTCCGCGCCGCTTCCCGGCCTCGCCCCTCCCCCTTCCATTGCCACTCCCTCCTTCCCTCCCCCCACTATTTTACCTTAATTAGCTCTAAATGATGGGTGCAAGTTGGGTCTGAGGATGCTGCTGCCATAGAAACTGCATAGCAACCAAGGGCTGGGAAGAGGGGAAGCGAGGAGGGGGCCCTGCGGCAGACTCTGCCCTTCTCCCTCCCGGCGCGGCACACGCGCGCGCACACACACGCGCGCACACACACACCCCTTCCCTCGCCAACCACTCCCTAAGCCCCACGAGACCCCCGTTGGCCCGACACGAGGGGATGAGGCCGGAAGCCAGGTGCAGGGGAGCGGCTTTTCCTGCTCGGATGCTGAAGAAAATCCTGGTGTCGGAACTGCCGCGCACCGGGCAGCAGAAGCAGGGCCTCCCGCCTCCTCCCAGCCGCCCACCCCATCCCGGGCGCTGGGCCCCCCGCAGGAGAGCAGCAGGGCCGGGCCGCAGGACCGCGCGGCCGGGGGAGGGGGGGTGGGGGGGCGGCAGGTGCTGCGGCCCCCGAGGCCCCGGAGGGCCCCGCTCCCTGCGCGCCGGGCGGTCCCGTCCAGCCCCCTCGCCCGGGCGCACGATCCTGGCCCCGGCGGCCCAGCCACGAGGCGGCTGAGGCTTGGGGCGGGGCGGGGGGAACGAAAGCAAAGTGGGCTGGTTAAACCGCCAATTACAGCACCTGTCCAAGTCAGGACAAGAGTTGGTGGGGGGGATATTAATTCAAACAATGTAGGGTCAATCGTTTACCAAGTTCCAGGAAGAATGTTGTGCGCATCTTGCACATTTTCTCATTTAACTTCCATCTAATGTGGATTTAACAATCCACTTTCATAGATGAGAAAATCCTGAGGCTCACAGAGAAGGAACGTGCCCGAAGGCACCCACCCATAGGGCAGGACCGGAAATGAAGGACCGGTGATCCCAATTTCTCTCGAGAGGGATCAGGACGTGTGCGTGTCTCAAGGAGACATTTCCATCCACCATTCCTTCTCATTTCTCTCCCAGAATAAAAGATTCATCTCCCAGGCTTCTACGTGCTAATCTGATGTTTGGTCCCCATTTGGGAAACAGTGTTAAAGTCGAATACCTCTATTCATTTCTACAGCAAATTCCTTTACCTTTGAGAAGAATATATAAGAAAATGGCTTACTGCTTCCAAAAATTATCAATCCCTTTGTCTTTTTCATCTTTATAAAGTCGCTAAGAAATCCAGTTGCTTACAAAAAAAAAAAATAATAAACTAGCTCAAATCCCAGATACTTTATATTTCAGAGCAAATAGAGTCAGAGTTAACAGGAGAGGCTCCATTCCATTCTTAGTGTTGATTTAGGAGGCACTTTATCTACAAAATCAGGCCAGTAAGATCGTGAAAATTAATTCCATCCAAAATAAAAATAATAATGTTGTTTTCAAAGCATTCGCTGATAGAGCAGAGCGAAGGGTTTCAATGTGTTCACTCTAATAAGGTAGCTTGGGGCATAAGGTAAGAGGTCACAGATTAATAACATAAAATGAAACGATATTTACATAATAAAAATAGGGAAATCATTGACATAAAAATAGTGCTGGTGGGATGTCAAGATCGTTATACCTGAACGACTGAGAACATGGAGCCCCGAAAGGCAGTGGGGAGGGAAGTGAAATTGAATTCCTTATTGGGTGTTTATAAAACTTCCACGTTCTGGAATTTTCCACCAGCACTCTGAGGGAGGCAGACTGAAGGGAAACATCATCCTTTTGTTTGGGGAAGGCCTATGGAGAGGGACGTTGGTTGGGACCTCCTGTGATGACCGGCCAAGCCCCCTGCCTCCCACTGAGGAGGACAACCCAGCCCAGGAGCCCAGCCTCCGGCTGATGTGCTTGGACCGTACCGCAATCAGCTGTCATCAGACACAAAAGAGCTCTTATTAAAAGGCATATCTCTAGGAATTGCTGAAAATACGGTTCACGATTCAGCCTGATGGCTCTTTTTAAACTTTGCCGATGTGGCCCCGACAGAGGCACCGGACATCATTCAGCCCGTCCACAGGTGAGGCGAAGGAGCCAGGAGCGCTGAGGGACCCGTGGAGACAGCCAGACAAGATGTAATCCGGGAGCTCTGGAATCACATTTCCGGGCTTAGTCACTGTGCATCGTGGCCTTCTGAAGCAGCCAAGATGATTATTTAAAAACAACCACCTCTGGTGAGTTACCTCTGTACTCATTTTTAAGCCCGTGGCACTTCCCTGGGGACAACGTGCCCAGACTCGGCACCAGGTGTGCCGGACAGAGAAGAGATAAGACCATGAACACACACTAACTGCAAGACCAAAAAATAAAGTAAAATAAAAAAGACAACTTTCAAAAAAACATAATAGACCCAGGAAAGTATTAGCCACATCTGAGAAGCTCACATGGCGTTAGGAGGCATGAACAATTAGTGAAGAGAAAGACAATTTTTCGGAAAGGAGACAATGGTTCTATCTGAATACCTTAAAGGATAAAGCTTCAAATAAAGGACTCAAGAAATCATGTGCGACGGGGTCAGAGTGTTCAATCCAATCCCAAGAAAACTTGAACAACATTTTCAACAGGATTAACAGCTCAAACAGCTGATTTCCAGGAATCTCAGCCACAAGCATCAGTTTCCAAGAACAAATGGCTGTCAAAGCATACTTGCTGAAATGGGTCTTTAGTGAAGCAAGCCCTACAGCCGACAAGGAGTGGGGAGTATTTCAAGAGTCCTTGGCCACTAAATCATAGTGAAATTATAATGGGGGGGCAGGGGTGTCTGAGCACCTGGCTTGGGGGGGGCGGGGGGATCCCAATCAGACCAGCTCTGGCCACTCACTGCTGACAAAACCCAAAGGTGGAGAAACGAGTAGTGGTAAAATAGGAAAGGAATTTGTTTCAGTGAGGCCAATGCCCAGAAGACAGCTGACTAGTGTCTCAAAGACTGTCTCCAAAAGGTGGAAAACATGTCCAGGTTTATATAAGGAAAATGTGGGGCAAAGGCGGGTGGGTATGTGCAGGCAGGCAACGGATCACTGTCGCGGAGTCAATCACAGGCAGGTCTTGCTGGCTCAGGGCAATCCTTATGCTTGAGGGGTAGTTTCATTTCCCATCAGGGAACCTGCTTTGCCCACAGGGTCTTCCCCCTGAGCCAAGAGACCAGCTGGAAAGAGGAACCCACCTGGAAAGTTTAAGGTCAAAATGGAGGCAGCCAAAGTCCTCTTTCAAAATGAGATGTGAACGGGCACCACGCTCCCTGAAACCTGGCCCCCAGTAAAAATGACTCTCCTGAGTAAATGAAAACAGGAGAACTTGGTATGTCCCCCGCCCTGGAAGGAAGGAGAGGAGGATGGGAGAGAGCCCCTTCACCCTGTGGGTCTCCTATAACCAAAGGAAGGCTAAAGCCACCCGAGCACAGAAGTGAGATCAGGAATCTGATTCTGGCCCCATTCTGCCACGAAGACCCAACCGGTCTGAAGTTCATCTCATCCACAATAGTGCATAAAACTGTGTGTCAGGCTCTGAGGGCAGGGAACCCTGCTAACTCCGAGGGGTCTAGTGCTTGAGGTAAGTCCTCCACGCTGTGATGGGCATGTTTAACTGGCCCACATGGTTTATATCAGGCTGTTGCATTTTGCAAGTTGATATGTTCGAAGAATTTGGTAAAATGAAGAGAATTACTAATTTCTAGGGGCATGATCATCAGCCTTGGTATTTCCAATCTCCAGAGTTTCACAAAATCCTCCCAAACCCTCAAAACCAACTCGATTTTAACAAAAGGCATGTTATCCATCGTTATGGGCTGAATTGTGATGTCTCCTATCCCCATCCCCAAATTCACATGCTGACGTCCTAGCCCCTAGCACCTCAGAATGTGAATTTATTTGGAAATAGGGTCTTTGTAGGGTTAACCTTAAAAATAAATCTACCAATTATTCTACCAGCAAAAGATAGGTTTGGGGGGGAGTAAGAGAGGAATTGCAACCTGGGGCAGACAAGCTGTGGCAAAACCATAGGGGAGTCTGGAAGGCAAAGGAGAGGCAGGAGGCTCTATAAGGAGCAAAGGAGTAGGACGGAGGGCTGTCAGAGCCGCTGGGAGTAGGAAGTCTGATGGCCTCTCCTTGGCTGAGCTATTTTAGGCTGAGGGAAGTGTCTCTTCCTCCGGCTGGGATGGTAGTGTCCATGTGCAAGGTCAAGTCCATGTAGGGTCTAGTCTGGCTCTTCCTGTGGGGTCTGCAATGGACTCCCAGTGTGAACCATAGGTTGTGAGAGTGCCCCCACCCAACCTCCCCACTCTGCTTTAATGAGGTTTTTCTATTCCTGATGTTCACGGTAGTTGTAGTTAGTCAAGGTGAGATCATACTGGAGTAGTGGGCCCTAATCCAGTGCAGCTGGTGGGAGTGTGGACACAAGGAGGACACCATGGGAGACTCGAGTTCTGCTGCCACAAGCCAGGGAACCTCCGGGAGCCCGGAGGGAGGCTGGGATCTTCCCAGCTCCCTCAGAGGGAGCGCGGCCCGGCGATGCCCGCATCCCAGACCCACAGCCCCCAGGACAGCGAGGCGGTAAGTTTCTGTTGTGTAAGCCAGTCTGTGTTACTTTGTTACAGTGGTCCAAGCAAACGCACACTGGGGAACAAGGACAGAATATAACAACAAATCAGAAAGCACTAGAATGCTACAGTTCTACAATGATCAGGAACCAGAGACCCAAATAAAACTGGTGCATACAGACCCTTGTTTGCATCTTCCTTCCGTGGGGACGAGCCAGGGCCCAGGGGACATCATGTTAGTTGGCAACTCCCAGGCTTCCAGAAACCACTTTACATACTAACATTCCGTAGTTTGTCCAGAAAGACCCCAACGGTATTTGGAATCCAAATCAGCCCCTTTTATGGGAAATACCCAAAGCCCCATTTCCAACAAAACAGAGTCGTGACATTTGGAACCATAACAGCAGCTTTTTTTCCAAAAGAAATTATTCACAAGGAAGAAAAAAAAAAGGCTGAGTACAGAGTAAACAGCATCTCTTCACTATAAAAAGTAAATTATAAGCTAGGAGAAAATTTTAAAGAAGGAACTTTTATCTGCAATCCTCCTGACTAATTTTTCATCTCACTGGTGAGGAAGGTCGACGTGACCCAGCCCCATGATTCCTGGGCCATTGGCAGCTGGGCCCCGGGTTTCTGTGCGAGTCCTGACGGTGTCTCACTCAGGGACACACGCAGCTCTGGCAAAAGACTTTCCTGTCCGGTCACGTGAATCTCACACTGGAGATAAGAAAACACACACACAATATGGGAGGAAGTAAAAATGATAAAATATCTACGTTTACCTCTTCAGCTCACTCATCTGTCTTGCCCACAAATAATACTTCCCAGAAGTTAGCACAATCCTGTAAAAATGAATAAATAAATAAATAGCCTGCATGACATTCACCAGCCTTCCCGGTTGGGAGTCTCCTAACGCGCTGGTCCTGCCGAGCTCTAAGACAAAAGCTGCGCTCTCCTAATTCAGTGTCCTCTGCAGTAACTGTCAATTAAGTGATTCCCAGGGATTTATTTAAATTAAATTAATGTGGCCTCAAGCCAAACATATTTGTTCCAAAATTTATTTCAGCTCTCATAAAGCTAATCCTATTGCCCTTCAACTAACAGACATGAACAAACTATCATCAGCAAGACACTGTGTTTGCTGTCTTCCCGAAGCTACGCCTCATCGGAAAGATGCTAGGTCGGCGCGCACCAGGCCTTTCTGTGGGAATTCACATGAGTAACCCATGCCTTCAAGAAAGAGTTTTAAAAGAAAATAAATATATTCCTAGATTTTTTTTTTTTAAAGCATTGCCCGTTGGACCAACTCAAGTTCCTTTTGGAAACACAAACATTAATGTTAATATCTGTAAGTCAAACACGTGCAGTTTCTTTTAAAGGAAGCAGCGTGTATGCAGAATGTGGACACAGAATCTGGCTTTGAGGGCAGGGGAGGGTGTCAGGAACGAAGCCCGGTCAATGACTCGGGAACATTCCCAGAGATGTTCTCTGATTTCCCTTCTTTCCCAGGGCTGATGGCATACAGATCATTTATTACTATTACCATCATTTACTGAAGTTTTAATAATGATCGAGTCTCTGTATTAAGAAATGACCACCGCTTATCAGGTTAAGAATGGAAAAAGGCAACAAACTTATCCATAAAAATAACGAAAGACTATAAATAGTGAAACTTAGAAGACCATTCTGTCCTCAACTCAGTACTAGGCTTTGGAAGGAACTGGAACCAGTCGTAATTTTTACTGACCTTAGAAAATTACACATATGTATGAATAGTACTTGATGAATTCTTAAAACCATGCTAGTTACTTTTTTAGAATATAAACAATCACTAAAAACACGGTATTTATAGAAATCTTCCAAATAACCTATGGAATCAAATATCTACTCCTGGTGAAAGTATTTGAAGTACGTTATAATATTCACAATTATAGAATAATAATGACAGCAGTGTGGAATTCTCCATCATAAAAGAAAAGGAGGGTCGTTTCGTCGCCCCTTTGTGAGCAGTGGTAGAGTGTTTACGAACAGGAAACAAGGCACTAACAATCCCAGAAGACAAGTAACGCTGCCTTCACCAAAACACCCAACGCAGAGCTGAACAAGCTTAGTGCTTAATAAATGATAATTGATTAGTCGCTAAGGGAGTTTGACAAGGTATCAACATGGTGTGTGTGTGCACGTGCCCACATGTGACACGGTGATTTCCTGGAAAGGGTGAAGGTTACAGAATTGTCCAGTGCTCTTTCCCCCTTGACTTGGTTCATGGACCGTCCAAGCAGCACAGCTTGCCAGCAGGTGTCCCGCGTCCTTCGCTCCACAAGGGCAGGACGTCTTGTGCCGTCTTGTCCCTGGCGTCTCTGCAGTCAAGCAAAGTGCTTAGTTCACATGTAGTCTTTGGTCAAGTCTTCGCTAAACAAAGGAATATTTGAGGCTGCAGAGGGTCAGGCGTGGTAGAGGGAGACAAAAAACATGTGTAGGACCAAAGGGATCTGTGCCTTGATCTGAGTGCTTTGATTACTGATTTTTGCCAAAGTGGTATAAGGACAGAATGAGGATTTTTTGCCCTAGTTTTAATTGTAGAATCTGTGAGATCAATATTGACTCTATTAATGAGAATACTGGTAAAGGAATCATCATAGCAAGGCACTTTTTTTTTTTTTAAAGCAAATGCTTCTTTTGTATTACTGGGCTATTTATTAAGAATAATTTAACTGAGTCAGTTAAGCCTCCGACTCTTGGTTTCCGCTCAGATCATGAACTCCAGGTTGTGAGATCGAGCCCCGCATCAGACCCCGTGCTGAGTGGGGAGTCTGCTTGAGATTCTCTCTCTCTCCCTCTGCCCCTCCCCGAGCTCGCACATGTACACTCACTCTCTCAAACAAATAAATAAATAAATATCTTTTAAAAAAAATTTAACCTAAGCTTGAATTCTCAGACTAATTTTGGGAATGAAGTAGTGTGTATCTCTTGTAAGGATAAAAAGTCTTGGGAAAAGTCCATTCTGTTCTTCCCCCCAAGTCCCCAAGGGACCCCTCCTCTTTGAGTTCCTGGACCCATTTCCCCCCCCCAACACACATACACACGCAAACATACACGCAAACACACACAACACCAAGCCAGTCTCAGACAGCAGCTGGGAGTCTGCGAATCAAGCCGGTTCTGGTACTGTCTACCCAACATCAGATCCCACAGCTGAGGCTCAGTCCTACAAGACCGCCCCGGCCCCCCACTGCAGCCGGGGTCTCCAGGTGCAAGGCCCAGGCTGTTACCTGTGCTTCTGACCCACAGGATACAGATTGGGGGTTTTCAGGACCTCCTTAGGTTCCATGAATGCGCTCGAATGGCTCACAGAACTCACGGAAACTCCGGTTTGCCAGTTTATTAAAGGACGTGATAAAGGATGCAAATCAGCAGCCAGATGAAGAGATATGTAGGGTTGGGTCATGCACAAAGGAGCTTCTGTCTGCATGGAGCTTGAGGCCTGGCTCAGTGGTGAGTGGAAATGTTCCAGTTCCCCAAGCATGGATGCTGTCCAGAAAAAAAGGACCCGAAAGCTGTCCTCTCGAGTTTTTAGCGAGGATTCACTACACAGTTATGACTGACTAAGTCACTGGTCCTTGGCGGATTCACACTCCAGCTCCTCTCCCCTCTCTGGAGTGGGGTTAGGGGTAGGGCTTGAGGTGAGACTGAACACTCCGACCCTCCAGTCCCATGGAGAAGAATGACGCCCTCTTCCAGGCACCAGCCGCACCCTTGGGCAGGTCCAAAGGTCACCTTCATTAATCACAAGACACCCATATTGCCTTAGGGCTCTGAGTGTTTTCAGGAACTGTGGACAAAGACTAAAGACACCTGAGAAATATATATTTAGTCATCTGATTGACCAAACACATTTTTCTCATAAATCTTTATACCCCCTCTTCCCACCCTCTGATGGGAGGCTTGTGGCCTGTGACCGCAGAGAGGGCAGATGGAGCTTCTGGGTCAGGCTGGGGCAGCTGGCCAGTGAGGGTGATCCTCTGGTCTAAGCAAGAGCGGGTGTCGGGGATTCACGGCAAGAGAAGCCCCCGTTTGTCCTCAGTGCACCCCCATCCACTGCTACCCACCCCCCTGGAGCTCTCAGCCAGGCCCTTCTGCGCCTCCTGCCTCCACGCAGCTTCCCCCTGATGGACATAGATGCCCAGAACGGCAGCTGGGCCGGGAAGGAGCAGGTGGATGGGAGAGTGGGTGCCCAGCATGGACCCCAATAGGGTTATATAGTCCCTGAACAACTGGGGTCTGCAGTGATTGGGAGTTGGTCTCAGAATTCACTAGAGTTAAAGAAATATGACTGGTCTGCACAGCTGAGTTTTCTACCTATGAAGGAGTCACCTGAATGAGGTTTTCCTCGTGATCCATGGGAGTCAGCCGCGCCGTGGACGTGACCTCCCAGCAGTCAGGCTTCGTGGACTTGCTGAATAAGAAAATTATGTGTGGAGCTGCAGGAGCTCGAATGCCCTTGATAATGAAGGGAAATTACTTTGTGCTGTTCTTCCCAGCTGTTCTCTTCGGTCCTCCCAAGTACAGCGCCCACAATGAGGTTAAAATCGACGTGGTTATTTAAATCGACATCCCCTGTCTTTGTAGGCCTAAGCTGACCTACCTGGGGCCCCGAATGGTGGCCCGAGAACAATCCCCAATTTCTCCAGTGATTTCACTTCATTATGTGTTTTCACAGACCTGGATTCCTTTCGTATAAAAACACTGAAGTCTTAGCTATTTCAAACAAGCCAAATAGCCTCCCATTTGTTTACTTCATCTAGCGTTTTTGTTATCCAGCTTGATTTCCTTTAAAAACAGCCTTTTGTCTTGTGTTTGGAATATGTTTTTCTTCCACCCAGCTGAATACCGCAGTTTTGAGGTGGCACTTCCGTCAGCTGAGAAAGCTCAGCTTGACTTTTTTCTTCTCCAGTAAAAATAGATGTTTTCTGATTGGCGCTCGTGCATTGTCCTCCGCATTGCCGCGTGCTGGTCCCTCAGGCGTGTAAATCTTTGCTCTCTCTTAGTAATAGTTTCTAAATGAACTCGAAAAGCCCGAAGAGAGGGAAGATCATTTCTCCTGACCTCTGGATCAGGTGTCACTGACCAGACACAGAAGTGATGCGGGTGAGGGGTTGGAGGTGTCGGCTGGGGTCTGGCCAGGACATTTCCACTGAGGCCAGCGGGGTCTGTGTGAGCCCACGGTTCTCCCTCCCCGACCCCACAAAGTCAGCGGCCCCGGGGCCGTGAGTAGGGACCGCAGGGACTGCTCTCGCAGCTAACTGGCACCCAGGGGAGCCACACTCGCCGCTCACGGGAACCTGCAGAGCCTTCCGTCCCAGCGCAGAGTGAGGGCAGGGAGCGCCGAGGCGGGGGTGCTTTCCCCGGATGCCCACCGGAGTCCCAGTGCCCTCCAGAAACTGGGGGGACCTGCAGCCTCTTTCCTTCAGCCCCTGTCCCTCCACCCAAGTTTGTCCTTATCTGTTAGATTCCCTCAGTAATAAGGATCGGTGGGCAAAGCTGCTCCGAGCAGGAGGCCAGATAGGCCTTGCTCATCATTACTGACAGGATACAAATTAATAACAGAATGTCTCTAAACCAATTATTTTAAAATTTGTTGACAGTGCTTGTTTCTGTGCCCAGGTGCCTTTCCATATGGCCTGGGTAGAAAAATCTGGACCAAGAAGACAAAAATCCCTGTCCAGCTCACATTGTGGTTGGAGGAGGCCAACAAGAAACGAAGAGTCAGTCCCATGTAGTATGTCCGTGACGATCAGGAAGGAGGACCGGGAATGCCAGGCGGGGCGCGGGATTCCAGGCAGAGCTGCCGGACGTCCGCGCAGGGACAAATGTCGTGCACACACTTGGAGGTGGTGAGAGAGCTCGGTCACTCGGCCGCCTGGGAGGAAGCGGTCCAGGCGGACAGCAAGTGCAGATGCCTGGGGGTGTGCTGGGCATGTGCTGGGGAGTATGCGGCGGGTGCACTGGGGTGCACTGGGGGTGCACTGAGCATGCACTGGGGTGCACTGGGAGTGTACTGGGGTGCACTGGGGGTGCACTGGGGGTGTACTGAGCATGCACTGGGGGTGCACTGGGGGGTACTGGG
>NW_022589712.1:2584799-2584876 GCF_004348235.1 Phoca vitulina | reverse complement strand
TACTGTGTACTGGGGGTGTACTGAGCATGTACTGGGGGTGCACTGGGGGTGTACTGAGCATGTACTGGGGTGCACTG
>NW_022589712.1:2559859-2584789 GCF_004348235.1 Phoca vitulina | reverse complement strand
GGGGTGTACTGAGCATGTACTGGGGTGCACTGGAGGTGCACTGGGGTGTACTGAGCATGCACTGGGGTGCACTGGGGTATACTGAGCATGTACTGGGGGTGCACTGGGTGTGTACGGAGCATGTACTGTGTACTGGGTGTGTACTGGGCTTGTACTGGGCGTGTACTGGGCATGTCCTTGGGTGTATACGCAGATGTGTATTCATGCCTGTACTGGGTGTATCCTTGTGTATATATTTAACGGGCGCCTGGGGGGCTCAGTCAGTTAAGCGTCTGCCTTCGGCTCAGGTCACGATCTCAGGGTCCTGGGATCAAGTCCTATGTGGGCTTCTGGCTCAGCGGGGAGTCTGCTTCTCCTTCAGCAAACCCCCCCCCCCCCACGCCCATGCTCTCTCTCTCAAATAAATGAATAGACTCTTTAAAAGAAAGAAAAGAAAGAAAAGAAAAAAAGACTTTAAAACTAATCAAAGAAAGAGCAGAAAGAACAGCAGGAACAGTACGTTACCTCAGCTGTAACGTACACCCCGAGGCACACTGAGGAGAGGAGAGCAGCTGTGAGGAAGGGATGTGCAGTAAGTCAGGGGCAGAGAGTCCTCCCTGGGATGTCTGCGGAAAATACCGATGGACTCAAAATATAGTAGAGACAGACTGAACGGCAGTTACAAAGAGATAGATGAGTTAATGACTACGTGGAGAAACTGGCCCTCTGGGGGGGAGAAACAGTTTAAAGTCTCACTTCCCAAATACACAAAGCTAATTAGGGATAATTAAAATCTTCATTGTAAAAAATGAAGTCATAACAACAAAAAGAAAATATAGCTGAATGTTTATCTGACTTGGGTGGGGAATAACTTTTTAAGCATAAAAAAATGGAATAAATCACAAAAGAATAGATTTCTCTATATAAAATTTAAAGACTGTTCTTAATATCCTGAGGGGATGGTAAAGGTTTGCAATAATCACTTTTACATAACTTGTGTTATTATAAGATTTGAAATACATGGACAAACCCAAAACTTAATTAACATGAACATAATTATGAAATCTTCCCTTTCCTTTTTGCTTAGAAACAAAAACTTCTGCCTTTTTCCGTAACGGGGCGGGGGGGGGATGGATTTTTTCAAACATGACATCGAAGCATTATCTATATATTTCATTATGTGTCTGTAACACTTTTGATGTTTTCTACTACATTTTAATGAACCATCTGTCCAAAAATTATTTTCAAAAATTGAGAAATTAGTAATTGGGTAAATTACAGACTTGTTTATGCTTATATTATTGGTGGTGATTTAACGGTTGCCATCTGAGCTAAATGTTCCAAGAAACAATGAGGCAGTTGTCGGTGTGGAAAATGACCCCAGACAGGCAGCTCAAGATGATCAGGTTAAGTATACAAGCGTGTCCTAACTTCCATAGAGCTCTTTGAGAGGACAGAAATGTACATTACTATGTAGCCTTGAGGAAAATTTTCAAGTGGATTGAAAACAAAACTAAACAAAACACAAAAGCTAGTTGCCTTGGGGCCAGAAAAGGGGAAGAGCAGGGTGGTGCAGGATACTCACAAAATACGGGATCAGGAAGATGGGGAAAAGCCGCGACCAGCATTCGAGCCCGTGACTCCCAGGTGATACATGGCCTGGGTGTGAATAAAAAGAAGGAGTGAAATCAACTTCCGGAAAGAACATGGGTGTGGGGTAGAAAGACCACAACATCCAAGCCTAAGACCCAAAGTCCACACCCCAACTCCATGATTTAATTATCCTGTGACCTGGGTTGATGGCCTCCCTTCTCTGACCTTCAGTTTCCACCCAGAAATAAGAGTATCGGTATTGTAACCAATAGCCACTAACAACCACGTGTGTCTGGAGGCCACCGCCGTATGGTGGTGACGGACCCTCCTGAGCTCCCTGGGCGGGTGGAAGGAGCATCCCCCACTTGCGCTACAAGCATCCCAAACCCCAGATGGTGTGAACCCAAAATCCAGGAAGGAAGGGTGGCCAAACGGAAGGAGTCAAAAGTCCCCAGAAGCCGGTCTGTGGCTCAGAAAGTGAGGGAGCTAAGCACTTGGAACATTTGGAATAAGGGAGAATGAGTCTTACTGAAAGAGCATGGTCCTCAGGGGTCAGCCTTCACGTGCTGGGAGCCGCCTCGTGAAACGGCATGTCAGCTGGGTGTGGAGGGACAGGGTTTTATAGGTCACCATCAGCCACCCAAATGTTAATTTATGCTATCATTGTTGGTAAATGAGTATTCATACTTCAAGTCTTTCTTCGAAATGATCTCCTGAGGATTTTCTCATTCTTCCAAGGCTATATGGCGGACTGCTGTGCAGGGTCTATTATCCAGGGGGGGCAGTGCCGCTAGCACCCTCCTGCGCCTACACAGCCCTATGCAGCGCCCCTGCTCCCCGAGGCCGATTTGTACAAGGCTTCCCTTAAATCCACACTGGACGTCATTAGGAGCCTTATAACAATTACCTAAGTGTGTTATACTTTCTTTCACACGTGTTCCCTGATGCTTTATGCCACCTGTTCGCTCTTCTGACCTACAATGAAATGATCTGAGAACAGAAACCTTGATTTTTGGGGTGCCTGGGTGGCTCAGTCGTTAAGTGTCTGCCTTCAGCTCAGGTCATGATCCCAGGGTCTCCTGGGATCGAGCCCCACATCGGGCTCCCTGCTCTGCAGGGAGACTGCTTCTCCGTCTCCCACTCCCCCTGCTTGTGTTCCCTCTCTCACTGTGTCTCTCTCTCTGTCAAATAAATAAATCTTTAAAAAAAAAAAAAAGAAACCTTGATTTTCTTTTTTTCCTTTTTTTTTTTTTAAAGATTTTATTTATGTATTTGAGAGAGCATGAGAGGGGAGACAGTCAGAGGGTGAAGCAGACTCCCCGCTGAGCAGCCCGATGTGGGACTCGATCCCGGGACTCCAGGATCATGACCTGAGCCGACGGCAGTCGCCCAACCAACTGAGCCACCCAGGCGCCCCAGAAACCTTGATTTTCAACTTTATCTCTAACACCTACAGAATGCCTGGGAGCTTAAGGAATTAATAATATGAATTATTGTTGTATTATATCTTAAAAGCTGCTTCCATCACAGAAAGCTCAAAGCTCCTTTCAGGTGGGACTGTGTGCCAAGTGGTCTAAGGGCGAGCAAAGGTCAGGAAACAGATAGGCAACTGACCAGCTGGTGGAAAGGAAGGTGTCATGATTTACTTACTGAGAGTGTTCACAGTTTAGACATAGACTGGGTCCAGCCTAGGAAGAACCAGACCGTGAACCAGAGGATGAGAGGATGTTTTCACATTGGTTGGCAGTATTAATGGGGATATATTAAGGATTAAGTAAATTGCGTTTTTTTTAAGAAAAGATAAAGTTTGGTTTCACCTCTCAACAGACCAACCTCTTGAATACAATAATCATTGACTACATACAAAATACAAAATAACTACCCAGAGGCTCTGAGAGTAAACTAAAACAAGCAGATTTTGGAAGGGAGACACAATTTGGAAGAAATGCCACATGGTGAGTTTCTTGTTTTATGACTTTTAGCCACAGTAACAGTATGGCATGGCGGAAAACTGCGATCAAAACCCACAGAGACTTCTGTTCAGCCAGGATGGAGCAATAGAGGCTAGATTTACCCTCCTATCTAAAACAAAAAAGATGCAAAAATATATTTTTCAAAATATGTGGAACAATGGCTATGAGTCATATTTTCTTATTTCTTTGCATGGCTGCCAATTCGGATTAGATGCTGGACATTTCAGCTCAGGACAGAAATCCCATCAACCATTTATTTGAGAGAAGGGAATCAGATAAGGGGAGCCCTAAGACTTCCCCACATTATTACCTGGAGAGAGTCTGCAGGTGACAGAGCAGGATGCAGAGTCCAAACAGAGCTTAAGTGGTCCCCCTGAATTGAGGAGACAGAATTTGGCATTTGGGAAGAATTTAGAATTTGGGAAGATTCGAATTTCTGGTTTTAAAACCAATGAAGAAGGAGCTCCAGAAATATGAAGAGGTGCACCCTTGAAAATGTAGCTGATACTTATCTGTTCGTGTATATGGGGAGTGTACCAGAGGCCAGAGAAAGAGCCATTGTAAGGGAGCAGGGAACACAATCCAGGAAGCTCGCATGGGGCTGAGAATAGGTCAGACTTTCCCCAGCCTGAGTAGAAAGACCTCCTACTACATGAGCATGAGTAAAGTCCTCAAAAGGGTACTGCCTTAGTAATAGGAATAAATTATCCCTAGACTAAAGGCTGTCCTGAACCCACGTCACAGGGTTTTAAAGCAAGCTTTGAAGAGATTAGACTAATTACAAGTAACTAAACTGCATCCCCAAACAACACTCAACAATACTGAAACAACAAAATTCAGCACCCAACAATGTTAAATTTAAAATGTCCAACATCTAATCAAAAATTTTTAGCCATGCAGGGTGCCTGGGTGGCTCAGTTGGTTAAGCAACTGCCTTCGGCTCAGGTCATGATCCTGGAGTCCTGGGATCGAGTCCCACATCGGGCTCCCTGCTCGGCGGGGAGTCTGCTTCTCCCTCTGACCCTCCTCCCTCTCATGCTCTCTGTCTCTCATTCTCCCTCTCTCAAATAAATAAATAATAATAATAAAAAAAATTTTTTAGCCATGCAAAGAAACAAGAAAATACAAAAACGCAATAACAACAGAAACAGACTCATAAATACAGAAAACTCATAAATACAGAGAATTCACTGGGGAGGAAGATGGGGGGGATGGGCAAAATAGGTGAAAGGGATAAAGAGGTACAAACTTCTAGTTATAAAATAAGTAAGTTATAGGAATGAAAAGTGCACCATAGGGAATATAGTCAATAATACTGTAATAACATATGGTGACGGATGGTAACTATACTTACTGTGGTGAGCATTTCATAACATATAGAATTGTTAAATCACTATGTTGCACACCTGAAAATAACATAATATCATATGTCAACTACACTTCAATTAAAAAAATGTTTTGAATTTAAAAAAACAGGAAAATATGACCCATAATCAGTAGAAAAATCATCAAAGAAACAGAAATGACAGAGATGAGGGGTGCCTAGGTGGCTCAATTGGCTCAGCATCCCACTCTTGATATCGACTCAGGGCATGATCTCAAGGTTGTTGGATCAAGTCCTGTGTCGGGCTCCGTATGGGGCATGGAGCCCACTTAAGATTGTCTCTCTCCCTCTGCCCCTCCTGTGCCATGTCCCTCTCTAAAGAAAGAAAGGAAAAAAGAAAGAAAGAAAGAAAGAAAGGAAGGAAGAAAGAAAGAAAGAAATGACAGAGATAATAGAAATAACAGAAAAAGATATTAAAACTGCAATTATAAATAAGTACCATAATGTTTGAGAAGGTAGAAGAAAGCATAAATGAAATGAGGAGAAAAACCAAAGTTATGAGAAAAAGATCCAATGGGACTTCTGTAGATGAAAAACTACAAAATTTTCAAAATTGGCACAGATAATAGAGAATCTAAATAATCCTATATCTATTAAAGTCATTGAATTAATATCAAAAAGACTTTTGATGTTTGGCCCAGATAGTTTTAGTGTTGAATTCAAATATTGTAGAAAAAAAGTAGTATAAATGTCACCTAAATTCTTCCAGAAAACAAAGGAAGGGGGCCCCCTGGGTCTAAAATGGTCTAGTGTCTGCCTTCAGCTTGGGTCATGATCTCTAGGTCCTGGGATCAAGCCCATGTCGGCTCCCAGCTCAGCGGGGAGTCTGCTTCTCCCTCTCCCTCTGCCTCTCCCCCTGCTTGTGCCCTCTCTGTCTCTCTCTCTCTAACGAATAAATAAAATCTTTAAAAAAAAAAAGAAAAGAAAAGAAAGGAGGGATAAACACTCCAATTACTTCATGAGTCCAATCTAACATTAATACCAAAACCCTACAAAAACATTAACAAAAACAAAAATGGGAAGAAAAGTACAAATCAGTAACCCTCATAAACACACATATTCTGAACAAAATACTAGCAAGTATAAATTAAACATGTATGAAAAGAAGAATATATTTTTAAGTTGGGTTTATCTAAGAAATTCAAGATTGGTTTACCGTTGATCAAAATCAACCACCCTGTTAGTAAACAAAAAGTAAAAAAAGGTAATTTCCAAGTTAATAGAAAAAAGGAAGAAAACCCACATGATTGTTTTAATAGATTCTGAAGAGGCATTTGACACAATTCAATATCCATTCATGATTAAAGGAAAAAAAAACCCTCAGAAATGGATGAGAGCATCTTCCATCTGATGAAAAATCTGCAGCTAATGTCATCCTTAATGGTAAATTATTAAATACTTTCTCCTTAGGAGCAAAAAATAAGACAAGGATACTTTATCTCATCACTTTTATTCAACACTGTCCTGGTGATTCTAGAAAGCACAATGGGCAAGATAAAGAAATGAAAGACATAACTGTATAAAAGAAGAAAAAAACTGTCTCTATTTGCAGATGACATAACTGCATATATAGAAAATCCTAAAGAACCTATGAAATAACTGTAACTAATAAATGAATTTAAAGTAGTACTAGATTGGGGCACCTGGGTGGCTCAGTTGGTTAAGCAGCTGCCTTCGGCTCAGGTCATGATCCTGGAGTCCCGGGATCGAGTTCTGCATCAGGCTCCCTGCTCAGCAGGGAGTCTGCTTCTCCCTCTGACCCTCCCCCCTCTCATGTGCTCTCTCTCTCTCTCATTCTCTCTCTTTCAAATAAATAAATAAAATCTTAAAAAAAAGTCTCAAAAAAAATAAAGTAGTACTAGATTATCACATTAATAAACAAAATTTATATTTGTAGCAAATAATTGGAAAATTAAATTTAAAACAAGTCTACTTATAATACCATCAAAAACAAAATATTTAAGAACAAATTTAGCAAAAGATATATAAGACTCTACACTAAAAACTATATAACACTATAAAGAAAAATTAAAGAAAACCTCAGTAAATGGAGAGATATATCATCCTCACTGATTGGAAGACTCAGTATTGTTAGGATGTCGTTTCTTTTCAAATTGATCTGTATACTTAGCACAGTAACTCAATTACAATCAAAATCTCAGCAGATTTTTAAAACAAAAATTGGTAAGTAGATTTTAAAATTTATATAGAAATTCGAAGAACCTAGAATATCCAAAGAAATCCCTTAAGAGAAAAACCAAGTAGGAGGGCTTAAACTTCCTGACTTTAAGATTTGCCATAAAGCTCCAGGATTCAAGACAGTATGATATGGGCAAAAGGACCCACCAATGGATGGGATAGAATGGAGACCCCATTAATAGACCTTTATTTATATAGTCTCCCAAATTTCAACAAAAATGCCAAAACAATCCCCAGAAAAAGAGAATCCTTTCAACAAATGGCGTTGAAATAACTGGATTTCCATTTTGTAGGAAAAGGAAACCTGACTCCTAGTCATACCATATACAAAAATTGATTTTCAATAGATCACCATTAAAACCATAAAATTTCAGGGCTCCTGGGTGGCTCAGTTGGTTAAGTGACTGCCTTCGGCTCAGGTCGTGATCCTGGAGTCCCTGGATCGAGTCCCGCATCGGGCTCCCTGCTCAGCAGGGAGTCTGCTTCTCCCTCTGACCCTAACCCCTCTCATGTGCTCTCTCTCATTCTCTCTCTCTCAAATAAATAAATAAAATCTTAAAAAAAACCCATAAAATTTCAGAAGAAAATGTAAAAGAAAATCCTTGTGACTTAGGAGTAGGAGTAGTAAGATGTTTCTTAAGGAAGTCACAGAAGGAAATAACCATAGAAGAAAAAAAAATAGATTATATTCAAATAAAAACTTCTCATCAAAACACAGCATCTTTCAGGAAACACGTACGCAAAATACAACTTTTTTTAAAAAGTTGGAAAACATATATCTAAGGACTGGTTTGCAGAAAATATGAACTACTACAATTCAATAATAAAAACACAATCCTCTAAAAATGGGCAAAAGATTTGATGAGCCCCTTCGTAAAATAAGATACAGGAACTGCTGATAAGCACAACAAAAAGTGCTTAACATTATTAGTCATCAGGGAAATGCAAAGTAAAACCACATGAGATACTACCACCAACTTACTGGAATCCCTACAATTAAAAAGATCAATACCACCAATTACTTGCAAGGATGCGAAGCAACCAAAACTCTTACATGATTGTTGTTGGGAGGATAAATGACATAACCACTTTGGGGAAAAGGTCTGCAATTTCTTTAAAAAATGAAATATCTATTTACTCTCTGATCCAGCAGTTCCATTCCTACGTATTTATTCAAGAGAAATTACACATATCTCATCAAAAGACCTGAACAACACTGATCAAAACAGCTTTATTCCTAATAGCCCACACGGGGAGAATCCCAGCTGCCCACCCACAGAGCGGACAAACAAACCCATGATTCCGTGCAGAATACTACCCACTCTACTCCCCAGCGTGAGCAACACGGCTGAATCTCAGGACTGCTGTGAAGACAGGGTAGACGAGCAACACCCTCCTAAAGATTTGCGAGGGCTGACCCCCAGAACCCTGGCCCTGTCAGCTTACACGGTGAGGAGGCATTCGGGGTGCTAATCCGCTCACCTGCAATAGGGAAGTTATCCTGAATCACCCAGGTGGGCCCTGTCATCACTTTCCTTACCAGCTGAACAGGGAAGAAAAGAAGTCACAGTGGTGCATGGTGAGGCCAGAGAGGCCGAGGCTGGCTTTGGAGACGGAGGACGAGCGTGTAATTGTGACATAATAAATAGAAATTTTGGTCTTCAGTTCCAGGCTCACAGCCTCAAAGCCCTTGTGATTTCCTCAGTGATTAGAGCAATAGGCACCTTTTGTTATATTTGATTTTGTCTTTGGTTTCTGAAATAGTTTCAGAACAATAAAGGTGAAATGTGTGTCTTCCGTTGTTCATAACAAACTCTGAGCATATGTAATGAGGTGACTTTTGGAAAGCCCCCCGATGGCCTAAGGACGGGGTTGGTCACCAGCGGAACCAGCCGTGGGATTAGAGAGCTCGGACTTTCAGCCCCACCCCCAAGTTGGGGAAGGGAGGGGCTGGAGGTTGAATTCATCACCAGTGGCCAATGATTTAATCAATCATGCCTGTGTAACGAAGCCTCCATAAAAACAAATAAGGATGGGGTTCAGAGAGCTTCTGGGTTAGTGAACAAGAACGCATCCATGTGCGGGGGGGTGGTCACCCCACGCTCCACAGGGTCAGAAGCTCCTGCGCTTGGAAGATAAAGTTGCATTGTTTAAGCTGCTAAATTTGTGATAATTGGTTACAGCCCCTGTAGAAATCCAATATAACGAAGTAGAAGAATTCCGATGTGAAAGGGCAAATGCTGTTTGGCTTCAATTTTGTAAAGTTATAGAATAGGCCAATCTCATGTGTGATGGGAAAAAAATCAGCACAGTAATTGGGGCGGGGATTGACTGAGACAGGTACGGGAACCTCTGGGTCCACGGTCTGTTCTCTATATTGATAGGGTCAGGGTTATAAAAGTGTGTGCGTTGTCAAAGCCCAGTTAACGGACACTTCAGCTCTGCATTTCACTGCATACAAATATGACACCTAAAGTAAAAACCTATAAACAAATGTTAATCTGGTTAATGATATATATGATGAAGTATTTATTGGGAAGTATAGAGATGTTGGCAGTTTATTTTGAAATGGGTCAAAAATAAGATGCTCAGTGGATGGACAGAGGGACGGATAAGTGGACAGATGGCAGAATGGACAGAGGAAGATGTTCACGGTAGAATCTAAGTGATGAGTATACAGACATTCACTGAGATGTTCCTTCAATTTTGTTGTTTGAAATTGCTTATTTTTTAAAAGTAACAGGTTGGATCTGTATAAAGAATGTAAACAAAACTCTGAACCAGAAAACCCAAAGCTTTAGGTCAGGGGTTAGATCACTGGGGAGATTTTTAAAAAAGCTCATGTCTGAGGCTCCCAAGGATTTGATAATAATTGTTCTATGCATGAATTATTTTTTTAAAAGAGAGAAAGTAAGGGTATCATCAGTCAGGATCCTTATATTCTACTTTCCAACAAACACCCTCCTGAAAAACAATTAGTCCTTACAGCACGTGGGCTGAAGACCTATCAGATCTGACATAAGAAGGAAACACGATTGCTCATGTAGCATCCTTGCATCATCATCACTATTGCTCATTTTCCTCTCAAAGTAGGACGTGGGAAACCGAGGCAGGGCCAAAGAAGTACTAGGCAACATATTTTTATCCTTTTCAAGCCTTGGGCACGTAGAGCTCGGTTAGGAGGAGAGAAACCTCGCGCCCAGGCGTGTGCGTGCACGGGGGTGGCTGGAATCCGGTGTGGGTGTTGCGTACTGGGCTGGAGGGTGTCCCGCATCCAAGTCCCGTCCACCTGGAAGCTGCGGATTGACCTTCTCGGGAAACAAGGTCTTTGCAGATGCGATAAGATGAAGCCATGCTAGATCTGGGTGGCCCCGATCCAATGACTGGTGTGTGACAAGAAGAGAGAACTTAGTCACGGGGGAGGCCACGCGAAGGCGGAGGCAGAGGTTGGAGGCCCGCGGTCACAGCCAAGAAACGCCTGGAGCCACCAGAAGCTGGCCGAGGCAGCGTCAGAAAGAGCCCAGCCTGCCGACACCGTGGCTCTGGGGGGTGGGCTCCAGCCGCGGGAGAGTCAGTGCCTGTGTCGGAAGCCGCCCGGGGGTAGTGTGCTCCGACAGCCTGAGCAAAGGGGTACACAGCAGTCCCGGCACTGGGGCGCCGTGTCTGTTCTCCGGGCTGACAGACCGGCTGTCCCCGCGCGGCGGGCGCCGGAGGAACAGCCGAAGCACCTGCCCCCCGCACAGGCCCAGGCCGCGCGCGTCACCTCCACTCTGACCAGAGCCTCTCGCCGCGCGGGCTGAGCTTCACGCGCTCACCTCACAAATACCGCGGGTGGAAGATGCCGGATGCCCCAGGACCAACCTGGTTCTTCTCCGGCGATTCCCACCTGCGGAAGGTCCGGCCCCCGCGTCATGCGCTGGGCAGACGGACAGACAGAAGTGTGGAGGAGGGAGCACAGAGGGGTCGCAGGTCACGCCTGTTCCCCGAGGCCGCTGGTCTTGGTCTCTCTCTGCAGAGCTGAGGAGATGCACGGCCCGTGTCCCTTCCAGCAGCATCTCTAGCTGGAGCCACCTGAAGGCGGAATCCCACCTGGATCTCAGGTGGACCTTGGCCAGGTAGTACTCGGTGACAACAGTTTTGGTGGATTTGTGGAATGACACGAGCAGGGCCCCGAATTTAACTTTTCCTCCCAGGGTTCAGGAGAAGATGCTCCCTCCACCGGCAAACGTCAGTGTTCGGGGCGCGGCAGACACGAGGGGCGGAAGCCCGAGCCCTGGTGTCAGAACAAAGCCTGTCGCTGGCGCTGCCCGTGCATGTGACAGGCGTGGCTGTCCTGCCCAGCCGAGGCCTGAGACCTGGCGTCGCCTGCTCTGCCTTCTCTCCCCGGCCCACTGGCCGAGGGTCTGCACCTGTGGCGGGCCGGGGGTCTGTGGACTCAGGTGGGGAAAGAGCTACGTCTTTGTGTTTACTGACCTCCGCGAAGTTTCCATTTCCTTCGGCTGTGAGCGTGGGAAACACGGTGGCCGCATCAGGACTGGTGGTTTTGCTACTGATGGAAATCGCATTTTCACACCCCATTCCCCGTCAGCCCAGGGGCTTTATTTTGAAGGAGTTATTCCGAGAAAAGCCCATCCCTCAGGCCACCGGAAGGGGTCCATGGCCCCGAGGCGATAAAGCCCAGCAGGGAGGCGAGAGGGGCGGGCAGGGCCGCCCTCCACAGGGGCCTGGGCGCCCGAGGCCCCGAGCGCTGCGGTCGGACAGCGGCGCGGGAAGTAGGCCGGTGCGTTTACCTCCCCGGCTGCTGCAGGGACAGCAGGCGGCCACCGGGAGCTGCCCCGTCGCCTCCCCTGTGGCACGGGCCCTCGGGGCCGGGGGTGGAGGGCGTCCTGGCCCAGGAGCCTGAGTCAGGCAGCCCCTGCCCCGGCCCCGCTGCTGAGACGCACTGCCGGGGCTGTCCTGTCGTGATCATTCTGCTTTGGAAATGGGGCCACGGCCCCACCGTCCGCTGGCCTCGCGGGGGTGCCCGAGAGCTGACATGGTCTCACAGCGGTGCCCTTCCGCGCAGAGAGACCCCGGCTCGCTTCC
This sequence comes from Phoca vitulina, assembly GCF_004348235.1. Lineage (NCBI taxonomy): Eukaryota > Metazoa > Chordata > Mammalia > Carnivora > Phocidae > Phoca > Phoca vitulina. Next base: position 2,572,576 of record NW_022589712.1, on the reverse strand, counting down.
CACCCCAGCCCCCGTGCAGCCAGGCCCTCGCTGGAACACAGCCTCGGACGCACAGGAGGAGGCGAGGAGGGGGAGGTGAGAATCGGGCCTCACCAGCGGCTGGAGGAGCTGCTTCCCAACTGGCGCCCAGCGCCTCTCACCTGCCCCGGAGGCTTCTCGGGGAGCGATGGCCGCTACGCCTTGGAAATCTCAACGCACGCCGGACACACTTCTGGGCCTGTCTGCGCGGACTCGCCTACCGCTCCCTAATGCGCCCGCATTTCACAGGCCAGGGAAGTGAAGCAGAAACAGGAAGCCAGTGCACGGTCGGGGATTCGAACCCGGGACCCTGCAGTCTCTCCTGGGCCCTCCTGCCCTGATGCCCAGCCTACGGGTTTTGCTGCCATTCTCACCCACCCCTGCCTGCCGCTCCCTGCTGGTTGGACTCAGCCTTCCAGTTGCTGCTTCAGGAGCTGGGAATCTGTTTGGTTCTGTGTCCCAGATCTAGACCCTAGTCCTGAGCCACCTCGCTAGGAGACAGCGCGGAGCTGGGGAGACACTGAACTTTCCATCCGAAGGACAGGGTGGTTGTGGGGGCCATGGAGAGTCCCGGCTCTGGGCCCCCGAAGCCATGCTTGTCGGAGGGCATCGAGTACAGCAGTCACCGGGGTCCCTGCTAAAATGCAGACTGAGACACGGGTGGAGGAAGAGCCTGAGGCTCTGCATTTGTAACCAGCCCCCGGTGATTGCAGTGTGGGAGGCCCAGGGCCCACGCTGGAGTAACATGGACCTGTCGGAGGCTTTCTGGTAACCTTTCAGATGAGTGTGAGCATACCTGCTCCATGTACCTGCCCAGGCTCGCGGGGAGGACCACGTGGGAAATTGCAGGAGGAAACACTGAAATCATAAAGCACAGCTCACCCGAGGTGGCTTGTTGCTGTGCTGACCTTTCGGGTTCCTGCTGCCGGTCCCTGTGGAGCAGAGGGGAGACCTTGGCCCAGAAGTGCTGACAAACAGGCCCCACAGAGGAGGAGGAGCAAGACAGCAGGAGCCCGGGAGGCCTCGGGCACCAGCTGGACGCTGCCCCGCCTGACGGCCCCCGGCGGGGAGCTGGGCCGGAGCAGCGTGCAGACAGCAGTGCAGGGGCAAAAGGAGGCCGGGTGAATCCGCCAGCGATCGCCGCGCCCGTGGGATGTCAGGCTGGGAAGGATGTGGTCTCTTCCCTGCTCCTTGAAGGTTATAGCTACGTATGAATGTTGGAGCCACTGAGCACTGCCTAGGAATTCCCAGCTGGGGAAGCAAACCGCAGAGTCACCCCAGCTCTGGTGTGCAGATCAGGGGCTCAGCGCCAACCACACCCCTGGCGAGTACACGACATGGGGAGCAGGACCACGACGCGAAGAGAGAGGAATGCAGGGGCATTCCAGTTACCATCTGGGAGCCGAGCGCCAGAACTGTAGCCTCGTCCTCCCTGGACGTGGGCGTTAAATCCCAAGGTCGCAATTCCCGGCGCGGAGATGAGAAAGTACAGCATGTGGCTGTGTTATGTCACAATACGTAATTTTCTCTTTTATTGGCTGCCTCCTCCCTCCCTTTGCTCGCAGCCTTGACCGCCGCGGGCAGGAGGGGCCCCCGCTGAGCGGGCCTGTTTCCATGGCGGTGCGGCCCGTGGCGTGGGCCTGCTCGCTCACACAGCACGCTGCTCTGGGCGCAGAGGAGCAAGGACAGCCGCGGTCTTGACCTTCTGGGAGCCTCTGGGAGGTTTTCTGCACAGAGATTTGAGTGTTTTCTGTGCTGGAGACCATGGAGACCGTGGAGACCGGGCGGGGTAGATTCTCTGCTCCAGACGTGGATAGACTATCGCAGGGAAAGCAGAGACACGTGGGGGACACGGGGCGGTGATCGAGATGCGTGAGGTCCCCAGAGACCCCCGTGCTCCTAGCGCCTCGCGGGACCGGCCTCACACTCACCGCCCCTATCCAGGCAGGTGTGGCAGGAGGAGGAGGGTGGTCCGGGATTCCTCCCTCACGCCACGGTACCCCCAGCCCTCGGCACACTGCTCCTCGCCTGGAGGAGGCGCTCTGGGAGTAGTGGTTGAATAAATGAACGAATAAATAAAGGTGAAAGTGGCGGGAGGTACAAGAGGCGCCCCTTCCTGCTCAACTTGCGGTAACTGCCCGCGTCCTGGCGGCCCCTCAGCCCTTCTCCGGGCTCGCTGCTCTTGTTCACAAACTCTGCCCCATCCCGGCTCCTGCCCTGGGGCTTCCCCACTCCTCCGTGTTGTTGCCCAAACACTTCTGCTTCCCTGGGGGGCCCTGCCTTGCTCCCCGCCTTGGCGTCCTGTGCCATTCACACCACGGCTGTCTCGTGCCCCACCTGCGTCGTCACGCTGTAGATCTTCTGGATGTACTTTTACCCAACTGTAGAGCAAACGTCTAGAAGGCCTGGACCGGGTCTTCCGCTCCGTCTTTCCAATTCCTTAACACAGAGGCCATGATAATTTAATTTATCATGAAGATACTCCTAAGCATTCCCAGACATATCAGGACAAAAACGTCCTTGGCTCGGAAAAAATAAGGGGGTAAAATAAGGCGGGTAACTTACAGGCCCTCTCTGAGATAGCGAACGGTCTGAATTACACGTTCTTTCACAAATCATACTCCACAGTCATCGGCGTGAGTGAATTAATTGTAGGCACATTTCTTGAGCCTGTAGTTTATAGAAGCTACTGCTTTTAAACTGGATTTCCCCTTTTCACTGAATTATTCCTCCAGAAATAATTACACCTTGATCCTGACTCAACTAAGCCCAGTTTTAATGATGCTATGGTTGATAATCATTGACAGCAATCCACGGTTCAGCGTCTTTTCCTCTTCTGCACAGATGTCTAGATGGTCCCTCTGCACGAAGGGGGCATGTGAAAGGCAGCTCAAGCCTTTGGGTGAAGACCCGAAAACTGAGGTCTCCCGCTTTCCCTGTGAGCAGGTGAAGAGTAGATGCAGCCGACAGCATCCTCGGGTTAGACGCTCGTTCCGCCGCCGGCTCACTCCAGACACACCTCCAGGAGGCGCCTGAGACTCCCCGATGCACAAGAACCAGCGAGGTTCCCGGAGATGACTGATCTGGAGTCAGAGGCCTCCGCTGGCTTTGGCTCCTGGGAGAGCCTCAGTGTTTGTGTCCCCCACATTTGTCATGTTGCGGTCTTCATGTCCAGTGTGATGGCGTCGGGAGGCGGCCTTCGGGAGGCGATCAGTCATGGGGTGAAGCCTTCGTGAACGGGATGAGTGCCATTATAAAAGAGACCCCAGACACCCCGACCCTTGCGCCACGTGAGGACACAGCGAGGAGGCTGCTCTGTGAACCAGGAAGGGCCTCCTGGACCCTGACTCTGCGGGTGATCTGGGACCTCCCGCTTCCGGAACCGTGAGGAGTCAAGGTCTTGTTCAGATGGCACCCAGGCTGCGGTGGGTTTGCTAGGGCAGGCTGACGGGATGAGACAGCCCCCACTACCGGGTGTGGGTAGTGTGTCCAGGGCACGGGGGACGCTTCTCGGCAGACTCACTCCTGACCAGTGCATGCGCACGATTTCCAAACACGTCCAGGGGCCGGGTCATCCACAGGACGTTGGTCATAAACGGTCCTGGGTGGTTATGTATGCGGAGAGATGAAAACTGTCATCGAGAAGGGACACTTGGCAGCTGGCTTCGGACTCGGACGTTCCTGAGCTGGGACAGCTGGCCGGGCCCTCACGGTCCGTGTGGCCGGGGCCGGTCCCTCGCTTCTCTGATGCCGCGGCCTCATCTGTCCCAGTGTCTGCCGGGCGCTCAGGCCCCCGTGATGGGGTGAGACCAGGGATACGACAGAGGGTCTCCGCCCCACCGCGAACACACCATGAGCGCTAGTAACACACTAATAATAAAAATTGCAGACTTCACAGACAAGCGTGAATAAAACATGACAGCAACGGGATTAAAAGGCCAAGGAGGCAGTGGGAGGAGGATGTAAGGTGCCTGTCGGCAGCAGGTCGACAAGAGGGGCCGGGGCGGAGGCCCTGGGAAGCAGGACCCCTACAAACACAGCCAGCCCCGGGTGCGAGGGAGCCTCAGCCACGGCCCCCTCGAGTCTCCGACCAGAAGGAAGTGAAGTCACTGTCTCCGAAGTGCCTGCTTCCAGAAGCTGGGGGCCCGCGCCCCTCGCAGCGTGGACAGGGCAGAGGACAGGCGGCGGTGGTATCTGGGCCACCGACATGGGCAGGAGCTGGTTCATGCCACCTACTGATGCGTGACCACGTCCTCTGCCTCTGTTGGCCTGGACAGAAATCTGCCTGAGCGCTCTTCCTCGTCTGGCTCGTGAGTCCTACTCGAGGGTGCTCTACGAGTCCATCTGTCTGCCCTGTGTCCTCCATCTGCTACAGGCACCGTTTCTCCCAGGCAACCCAGGGAGCCAGGTGGACATCTTTCTTAAGTTGAAAAATGATTCTTCTTGGGGCGCCTGGGTGGCTCAGTCGTTAAGCGTCTGCCTTCGGCTCAGGTCATGATCCCGGGGTCCTGGGCTCAAGCCCCGGGTCGGGCTCCCTGCTCCGCGGGAAGCCTGCTTCTCCCTCTCCCACTCCCCCTGCTTGTGCTCTCTCTCTCTCGCTCTCTCTCTCTGTCAAATAAATACATAAAATCTTAAAAAAAAAAAGAAAAATGATTCTTCATAACACAAAAGATTCAAAAAGGGCTTTCATCTCCCAATTTCCCATAAGCTCCTCTCTCCTGGGATCTTTGTTCTCTGCTCCCCAACCCTGCGCTGGACCTGTGCCCCCCAACGGCTCTCATTAGTGTCATGCGCTAATGAACAATCACCTCCGGATTCTTCATTTCTACGTGGCGCTTGGGTCCCTCTCCCATGTCCCAGTAAGTAACACCAGTACTGGTTACTGTGGACACCGAGGTTCAGACACAGGCCTGCCTGTTTGGGATGCGTGTGCTTCATCTGACCTATCCATCAACAGCCATCAAGACAGAGGCCTTGGCAGACTCCCAGAAGAGGGACCGAGCGTGTCCTGGGACCCCGAGGGGGTGACAGGGCAGTCACGGGTGCCCGCTGTGCGTCTGTCCCTGAGCCACCAAGCAGCGGTCGGGCCTGACCGCCGGCGCCGTGTGCTGGCTGCAGCCACGGCCTGGGTCTGAGCCTGCGCCCGGCGTGGAGCCGCCGGGGCCCCTGGCGGTGAGCCCCTCATCACTCACGGGGTGACTGTCTCCCCTCCCCTCCGTGGGGGTGAATCCAACAGAAGGTGGTGCGTAAGCGCCAGAGCTTATGGAATTTCTCACCCCCGGAAATTCTGCTTCCTTGGTCTCCTGCTCATGGGGATTTGTGTGATAAACGGGAGAGGGGAAAGGGAGTGTTTTTAAAACCAAGACTGCCTGCTGCATTGCATCTGCCATGCGAGCTCTGAGAAGGGACGGCCCAGGGAGATGCTCGGGGAAGCCGGGATGCTGAGTGGGCCTCTGGTCCTGGGCCAGCCGCAGAGCTGGCGGCCTGCGTGACTCCGTGTGGCTGGCAGCCTCCGAGCGGCGCCACCTCTCTCCCCGGTGTTCGGGGACATTTCTCTCACACTGGCGCTTCAGGAAGCAGCATCAGCTGCCTCTTCAACCTTCCCCGAATGGTGCCCCCCTCCCCCAGGCTTCCTCCAGGCGACAAGCCCTCCGTCAGCTCCGCTCAGCGCCTCCCGCGCTCCCCGCACAGGTGCCCCCCTGCCAGAGGCAGGCACGGCCAGGCGAGGGCCCCAGTTCTCCCGGCTGCAGCCAGCTCAGAAGGCAGATGTGGCAAAACAGATGATTTTAGAAGAGTGTTATCGCAGCATCACAAAAATCCAGCATAAAGGGAACCAGAAGTGCCCCCCGACTCCACCTTAGAGGCCCGGCCTCCGGAGCCCTGCAAGGTGAGGAGAATCCAGGCCATCCCCCACCTTCACTCCCAGCCGAGACCCTCGCCAGCCCTCGGGGTAGGTTTGCACAGCGGATAATTGGGATACAGTGTTTTGAGTGTTAGCTGTCAGAACGCTTCATTACTAAGCATACCCCATTCTGTCTGGTCTCAGGGCTTCGGTTTTACATCTTCCGGAAGAACTTGTGCACGGGCATAGACTTCGTAGATCACAAACACGCAAACGCCATGACTAGCTTCACAAGGGGTAAGACTCCCTTCCTCCCCTGGTCGCTCTGGGACATTGGGGCCCCAGCGTGACGAGGCCCCGTAGGGACGGGGGACAGGAGCGCGGGTGTCGGAGCGCACGCGTGGGGCACAGCAGGGCAGGAGCTGGACGGGTCAACAGTCAGCTGTGCCGACGCTGGGGAAAGTCACAGACGTGGAAGCGAGCAGAGCACTGATCTTTGCAGCGTTCGAGTGGAACCGAAAGCATCTGCGTGAACCCAGCATTTGCAACATATATGGACCAATATGGGAACACATGTAGATGTTAAGTGTGGAGAGGCATTTTTCTGTGCCAGAAAGTAAGGAAATGCTCAACCAGCGACAGGGCCACGTGAGCAGACACAGAGGCCAGCCGGAAGGGCTCCCACGGGCCAAACCGGGGGCTATTTGAGCACCAAATAATGAAAGTAATGGGTTATAACTCACAGCATAAAACAGGAAGCCCGGGTCCACACTGACTTAAGTTACTAAATTAACAGATTGAAAGTGCCGTGAGGAACGGGATATTTATGTCACTGCAGAGTCCGTCCACACACAGAACAGTCACTAACGAGGAAGAAAGGAGACATGCAACGGTGAAGACGCTGTCAGCAGCTGGCTGGGATGCGTGGAAATCAGGCGCCCCTGGCAGGATGTGGGAGACCCAGGCCCACTTCTCCAGCAGACTCGACAAAGAACACGCCCTGAGGAAACCTCAGAGGAAGCCCACCAAATAGTTTGCCCATGTGCCGAGGACAGGAAGGTCACACAAGTCCCGAGGAACATTCTGGATGGAAGGCCACGAGGGGGCATGGCCACTAAATGCAAGGAGGGGTCCCGGGTAGATGCTTTTCTCTACAGGTGATGTGGGAACAGTTGGTGGAGATGGAGCGAGTCTATGGACTGGGTGGCAGTGGAGGGTCAGGCCAATTTCCTCATCCAGATGGAGGCACTGTGAGCTCGTAAGAGAATGTCCTTCGTTGTAGAAAACACACTGACTGTGTGTGGGTGACGGGAGACGCATTTTGTACCGTTCTCGCAAGTTTCCTGTAAACTCAAAACTCTTTAGAAAGAAGAAGACATGTGGTACCATGTGGCCAAGTGTCTCTGAGAGACTAAGAGATGGCACGGGGTGGGGGCAGTTCACTGGTCACATTTTTGGCTCCACATTTTATTTTTAAGGTTTTATTTATTTTAGAGAGAGCACGTGAGCATGCGAGCACGGGGAGAGGCAGAGGCAGAGGGAGAGAATCTCATGCAGACTCCATGCTGAGCAGGGAGCCGGACGCAGGGCTCGATCTCAGAACCCTGAGATCATGACCTGAGCAGAAATCAAGAGTTGGCTGCTCGACTGACTGAGCCACCCAGGGGCCTCCCAGCTCCACATTTCACTATTTCCACCAACTCCGTTGATATTGGTGGTACCGTCTGGGTTAGGGTTCTGCAGAGAAAGCGGGAACTTACAGGATCCATACAGACATAGAGGAGAGCTTTACTCCAGGACTTGGCTCACGAGGCCTCTGCCATCTGCAGGCTGGAGAACAAGGAAAGCCCGTGGGGTCCTTCAGTCTGAGGCCCAAGGCCCGAGAACCTTCCTCTTATGTCTGAGGGCAGGAAAAGAGAGACATGTCAGCTCAAGAAGAGAGAGTGATTTGCCCTTCCTTTGCCCTTCCGTTCCATTCAGGCCCCCGCGGATGGGATGGTGCCCCCACGGTTGTGAGGGTGGGTCTCTACTGGGTAACGATGAGTCAAACGCTCATGGCTTCCACAAACACCCTCACAGACACACCCAGCAATGACGTTTACCAGCCCTTAGCTCAGCCGAGTCGACACCTCCAATTACCCATCACGATCTGTCTCTGTGCATGCTCATCCGTTCTTGGCAGTGGAGACCTTGTAGGGAGCCCTGCATGGAATCAGCGTTAACCCTTCATTTGCCCGTGAAAAGCAGAACAGCAGAAACTCAGCCAGTTCAGGGAGACCCCAGGAGCCCAGCTGGCTGGGAGCCTTGCAGTGCCAATGCTACCTTCACTCAAAGCGCGTGTATCAGAGTTCTCCAGGGAAACAGAGCCGGTAGGATGTGTGTGTGAGAAAGGGAAACTGATTAAGTGAATGAGTGAGTGTAAGATCTGTTTACATGATTATGCAGACTGTCAAGTCAGAAACCTGCAGTTCAAGTCTGAAATCTGCTGGAGAATTCCTTCTTGCTCTGGGGAGGTCAGTCTTTTGTTCTATTCAGGCCTTCAACTGATTGGACGAGGCCCACCCACAATAGGGAGGACAATCTGTATTACTCAAAGTCTACCCATTTAAAAGTTAATCTCCTCTGAAAACACCCTCACAGAAACATGCAGAATAATGTTTGACCACGTATCTGGGCACAGTGGCCCAGCCAAGTTGACATACACGATTAACCATCACAGTGGACCAAGATGTTGAACGGAAGAACCAGAAGGAAAGCAGAACAATTTTTCAATGCTTTTGGCCCATATTTTCATGTGGGTTCCTTCAGTCTGAGGCCCAAGGCCCGAGAACCAGCAGCTTGCTGGTTAAAATCGTATTTCATGATTTTAATGCAAAAGTGGTAAACTGCCTGAATGTCACAGCTATGGTCCAACGTAAATGCAACGACATATTCCAGATACGATGTCACTGTTCTACGCATTACACTTAGACGAACGGCACAGTGACCCACGGCAGCCTTGGAGGGAGCACAGACGCAGGACCGTCCTGAGCTCAGCCTAAAAGTCAGTGGCCAGTCTGGGGGCACCTTGGTGGCTCAGCTGGTTGAGCGACAAACTTTTGGTTTCGGCTGAGGTCATGATCCCGGGATTGTGGGTTCGAGCCCCGTGTCGGGCTCCACATGGATCCTGCTTGGGATTCTCTCCCTCTGCCCCTCCCCCTGCTCTCTCTCTCTCTCAAATAAATAAAATCTTTAAAAAAAAAATTTTTTTTTAAATCAGTGACCAGTCTGGAAATTAAAATAAGGGGAAGATGTACCACATTCTTAGGAGGTTGACAGATCCTCCTAAAGAGATTGTTGACTACAGAAAATCACTGATAAAGGAACACGGACCCCATCAGACAGGGAAAATACGTTATCGCGGAGGCAGAGGTGAGCTTTACAACACAGTCTATTTGCGGATGGAACATTGATGACCCATCCTTTTGCATACAAACTAACACAGAATTAATAGCAGCCCCGCAATCAAGCTTAGTGGGGAGGGATTAAGAAGTCTTCGTTTTAATATTCAACAAGCCACACTCACCTGAGTGAAAGCTAACTGCCGTCTGCCTCCTCGTGGTCACCCTAGAAACTGCCATCCCAATGCACAGACACGGCGGGTGCTGGGAAGAGCTCCCATCCAGCCCTGGGGCCCAACAGGAGGCGAGAGGACGATGGGGTGGGTCTCCGGCTCCAGGCAGCGCGCTGGGGCCGGGCTCCCCCCACCGAACGCACTGTCTTTGCACACCTCAGATTTAAGGAAACTGCAAGTGACAATTTTGCCTCCAGGAGGTCTCAGGCTGTCTTATCCCCACACGCAGAGCAGTGAGCCCTTCCCGAGCAGGCATCCGTCCAGGGCACTCCCGCCCCCCCGGGGGACGCGGGGTGCCTGGGAGGCGCTGAGCCCGTGGTACAAGGCCCGAGTCACCGCCTGCCCTCCTGTTCTCTCTTGGCAAGAACGAGGGAGGAAAAGGCACAGGGCAGAGCCAATTCACTCGACTGTAACAAGTGCTCAGTCATTAAGTGCATTCCCGGCCGGGAGCAGGTCCCCGGAGAGAGCCTGCGTGGGAGCAGGGATAGACTCCCCATCTCACTGCCTTCTCTGGCCCTCGGTGGCCACGGTACTCCCTGCCCCACGTGGGGGCTGCGCGGCGACCTGCACCACACCCCTTCCTGGAACGTGGGCCTCCCAGGTTTGCTCATCGGGTGAAGAGCCACTGTGTCCCTCAGACCATGCCTGTCGCACTGTTGAGGAGCTGTCTGGGGTTGGGGTCTGAGGCCCTCTGTATGCTGGGAATGTGGCCCGGGGACCCAGTGTGTCCTCTGAGCGGCAGCAGGCCGTGTTCTGCTGACCTCCGTCCTCTGCTGGCCCAGGACGGCCCTGCCCCTGCCCACCTGGCTCCCCTGCGGGAGCCCTGCCCCATGGCGGCTCCCCCCACCCCCGTCATTCTCTGCAGGAACGAGGGCCCAAAGGGAAGGTGACTGAACTGCACGGCGTGCGAAGCCACACCGCAAGCCTCACCTCGAGGTTAAAGAAAGCTGGAGGACAATTGCCGGCGGCATACGCCCAGTGTACGACTTGAGGTACTTACCGTCCGTCGTAATTAGACATAAAGCATAAAACTCGGCCTTTCCTACAATCCCGCAGCTCTGAGTAGCAGCTGTAGAAGGGGACTGCTTGTCCTTCTAAGTCCCACAGAGATAAAAATGAAAGAGAATACGGAGTTTAGGGAGATTCAGTTTGGGGGAACGTTGCTTTGCTTTCAAAGGAAATGACTTGGAAGCTCCTCCCGCATGGACCGGAGGCTCGGCGCAGCTACATGTGGAGACAGGGCAGAGGGAAAACCGCCACGTGGAGGACAGTAATTGAGCTATACCCTTGATCAAACTACACCTGAAGGCAGTTTTCAATTACTGAGGCCAACTAATTCCCTTCATTTTTAAAGATAGCTTTCATTTTCTTGTTCTTTGTAACTGTCAGGGTCCTAACTGATATGCATGCATGAATGTTTTCATGAATATATATGTTCATATTTCTGTCCGTGATATATATTATCAATGTGAAAGAAGTATCTATGCACATGCTCATGGATCACTAACTCCCATACTCAAGAGGCAAGACTCTCCAAGAGCTAGTAACCCCTCTTCCATTGGTTCCTGCCCATACCTCAGTGTGTCACCTCCAGTAAGTGGCACCCCACTGCACCCACATCATAGACGAGACCGCCCGTTGTAGCAACATCAAATCGTGTCCATCGATGCACATGGCGTAGCCCACCTGCAGGAGACTCCCAGCATCCTGGGTGGGACCACGCAAGTATCTGTTGCTGTTCTTGTTTCTAACTGCTGTTTTTTGTGCTCTAACATGGAGAAAAAGCATGCCGGTGACCGTCAAGTCTGTGACGAAGGGACCCCTGCACCTGAGTATAGGACACTGGGACTAACTAGGGCCACTACGAGGTGACTTCTGATGAACAGGAACCCCTCTGGGCCACTGCCAACCGTCTTTCCGCAAATCTGGTCAAATGTTTACTAAGCACCCACAGTGTTCAACCAGCTGTGCGGTGCACAGCTCACGGTAGAACCCCAAACAGACCCCAATAACTGGGAGAGCAGGGCCGGCCATGACCGGACCACCCACGCTGGACAAGCCAGGGTCAACGCCTTTGCTGGCGAAAATGGGCCCGTCCACCCTGCAGACTTTTCAACATCCAAAAACGAATAGGAATTACTGCACGATTCTTGCTTTCTGAATGTACGGAAGCCGCGCAGGTTTGGAATGTTCCAGGCGAGTCCATGTGAGGTCACCGTGGAACCTATCAGCTCTGACCCTGTGCATTTCCAACCCTCTGGCAATGTAGTGTCACCTGAACCTGAAACTCCGTCCATCTCGTCTACAGTCGGTGGAGGGCTGGCTACAGCTCCCAGAAACACAGAATTCCTATCACAAACCAGCACTTCTCACTGTCAAAGGTTTTGCTCAGGATGAGGAATTCCCATTACCGCCCCTCTATGTAAACGCAGCTGACCCGTACAACAATGCGGCAGCGACCTTACAGAAGCGCGGGCATCAGTGGGACATGTGGGGCCGTGTCCTGGCCTCCCACCGGACGAGCCTGATCCCGGGAGCGAAAGCAGCTCTCTGGACTGCACGAAGTGTTTTTCCAGCCCTCTGCAGGGATGAGCACAGCTGACCTAGTTGAAGTTTGGAAAGATATTTACAAAGTGCCTCGGGACCTGGATTAAATTCCTTGTATTCCTGGTCCAAAGTTCACAAAAACACCGCAGAAAGAGAAAACGTAATTAGACAGCTCCGGCACTTTCCTCCCCGACCAGGTTCTTTAAACCTCAGCCCCGCCCCGACCCCCAAACTCAGCACCACGCAAGGGCTTCACTTTATTCATTGTCTGTTGCTCCCTCCACTAGGCTGTAGGCTCCAAGAGGAGGGGCTTTTGTCTATCTGTTCACTGCTGGATCCCAGTGCCTGGAGGAGTGCCTGGCTCACTCAAGTGCTATAACGTTTGTTGAGTGAATAAAGAAGCCCCCGGTCTCATGGCAAGTGAGGTGTAGCCCGTGTCTACACTCAACAAGAGCTCTAACAGAGGCAAGACACCCCAGACACCGGCCCCCCCGCCCGACCCAGGGGCAGAGTGGGGTCCAGGAGGTCTGCAGGAAATTCTGAGGGTCCCAGGGGCGCTAGCTGTCTGTAGGACAGCCGCCGAGCCAGCCTGTAAGCGTGTAAGTGGGGGTCTGAGGGTCCCAGGGCGCTGGGCGTTACCGTGTAAGTGGGGGTCTGGGGGTCCCAGGGGCGCTGGGCGTTACGGTGTAAGTGGGGG